>NC_046605.1:7909767-8209767 GCF_011750605.1 Drosophila busckii
AATTCTTAAAACGATCAAATAAATCCCATTCTTTCATTTGATACCAAACATTTTGAAATTCATAATAAAATTAAGGCAGTATGCGAAAACCTCTATCTTAGAGATGCTTAAGAGAGCTAGCACTTCCAATTGTTATAGTAGCAATCTTTGAATATTTGAGCGCCATTACTAGATTTGCTGCAATCATTCATGGTTACGTTTCATAGCCAAATTTTAGTGTAACGGCTGCGGCTCGTGCCTGTAATCGATATCTTTCAGCACATATCGATAGTTACGCTGTCAGCTTAATGTATTGCCATGGCAACACTGAAAATTCAAAGCAAACGCCAAGCTTACGGTAAATTGACTGTAGAAAAAATATGGAATTGTCCCTGAGAGCTGTAAAAGCAAAACGCAGCAAAAAGCAGCGAAAAACGCAAACCACACGCGCTTATCGCAAAACAGAGAAGGAAGTGCAATCATTGCTGTCACATTGCAACGACAACGATGAGGTACAAACAGCACAAGAGCTAGAGGCGCGCAGCCTGCAGTTTTTTCATGGCTCTGTGGACAACGACAGCTTCTCGCTGGCACAGGAAGAGGATGTCGCGGAACAGTATGATGCAAGTTTGGCTGCCTCTTTTATACAGATTGAGCTGTCGGAGTCGCCGCTGGTGTGGCCGCAGCTGTCTAAGCAGCGTCATTACCATGACAACAGTCTGCTGTTCAAGCCCAGTAATAAACTGCAGCTGCCATTGCAGCTAAGCGAGTGTGAGCCGCAGCTGAGCAAGGCACAAGTTCGCATGCTAAATCGCTACCAGGAACAGGCACGTAGTCAATGTGGCAGTGGCAAGCTTGATGCTAAGCTTGTGACAGAACTTACGCAAGCGACAACGCAAACGCAGCGCTTTGTTATAGACTCCAAGCTGTATCGCAGCAATTGCAACCGAGTGTTCAAGAGCGTGTTTATGCCGCCAACTCCCTTGAGTCAATGCCAGGGTTTGCCCACGCGCTATTGCCTCAAACTGTGTCTCAAGCACTTGCGTTTTACAACTCACCCACAACTGCTGGAGGAGCACAAAGTGGCGCAGCAGCTGGAGGATTTGTACGAGTTGTATGCGCAACAACTGAACAGACAGCTTTGTGATAAACTACGACAGGAGCTCCAATTGGCGCGTCATGTGGCTGCACAATTGCTACAGCTATGTCGAGAGCAACAGCCGCAACTGGTGGAGCAGCTTCAACGCCAGCTGCGCTTAACACAGGAGTTGCGTGAACGCTACTATGCGGAATGCGCAGCGCAGCGCAGTTTGCTACAGCGCCTGCTCGCCCAGTGGGCGCAGCTTAAGGAGCTACGCCGCCAGCAGCAGTCCCAATGCACACGTTTGCAGTTAAACTTGCGTGTGGTGCAGCCCTCGGATTTGAATGCCACGTGCGCAGCTTGGAAGCAGCGTTTTGAGACGGATTTGGCCGAGGTTTATCGCGAGCATTTGCAACATTACAAGCAGCAGCGTCGTCTCTGGAGCAATGCGCAGTTAACCAAGTCGCAATTGAAGCCGCCACGCAAGCCGCAATTTAACGATATTATGGCCAAGCTGAAGGCTGAATATGAGCTCGCTTTTCCGGATCCCGAGGAGCCGGAAGTGCATGTGCTGCGTCAATCTGTGGATGAATCAACGCTCCAATGTCAGGCCACAGGCAGCGAGGCACGCAACTATTTTCTCAAAATCTATTTGGATGCACAGTTTGTGGCTCAGTCGCGTAACTATCGCCTCGAGTCCGATTTGCATTTGTACATGAATGAGATCATTGGCGTCATGCTCGACCGTACGCTGCCACAAGAGCTTAACATCTGGGTAATGTATAAAAAAGCACCATTGTGTTTTCTATTATTTATTAATGTTTAAAAATTGCAAAGGTTAGAGATAACACGGTTCCAAGTAGAGATAGGCCTAGCTGGCCCGAGCCGGCTTAAATCTTATGACGATTGACTGCACCTGGTGCTCTACTGTTTATAAGAATTCTTTCTCACGTGGCTCTGGGCAGCCAATATTAGCTCCAACAAATGGACTCACGTTAGGTTCACCTTCTAGTCTCGTTGCATTTGCACTGCCTGGGACAGGAAAGCAATCCTCAATGCTCCAGTTAGAGATTGTCTGCAACTTATTAATGGCGGCTTGCCAGGCACTCCAGCCCCTTTTCCTCAATATGATTTCGGCACAACGCACACTAGCCTCGATGTTATCAGACAGTAGCTTCTCACAATTCACATTGCATATATCAGATGATCTTTGACCATCTGCAGGCTGACAACAATACTCTCCGCTGATTTGAAATAGACCATAATTGGAATAGCCAATTTTATTCGGTGCACTTATGGCTTGTGTGTTGTATGCGCTAAGTTCTCTGGCAATAAAAACCCAACGTGCTATATCTGCTCGTGGTACTCCCAGTGCATCCATCTCACGTGCCATAGAGCAGCGATCCATTAGCCTTTGGCCATTCACTGTGCCTGCTGCCAAAGTGCAAAGCAGCAGCGCAAGCCAAGCACCTGTCACCTTCATGCTGCTAACGAATACTAAACTAATGCTTTCATTGGCAATACGAATTTGCAGTTAAGCTTCTGCTTATCTATACGCAAGTGTTTGAAAAGCTTTAAAACTTTTTAATAGCGGTTCTTCAAAAATAAATGAGAAGCTTTTTGATTTGAAATAATTTGATACAAACATACATAACAAGTTAATTAACAATGCTAACTTATGCTTATTAATTTGTAAGCATACTTATATGTATAAGCTCCTGTGTTTTTACTTTCTTCTAATCTGTATGCGTTTGCTTTGCTTGTATCTTATCTTTTACTGGTATAGCTAGAAGTTAAAACTCAATAACCTTTGTACTGTCAAAGTTATTGTTAAATTTAGTTATCATATTATTAGACTGATAATCTTACGTGATTATTCATTGCAGCTATATGAGAAATCAACACTGACGTCACACAATCGCCGCCTCGCGCAGATGAGCCTGCCACTGGCGGTGACCAAAGATGGCAGTGGCCAGCAGAAGCTTGGCTTTCAGCTGGAGTCCACGGGCACGCGCGCACAACTGGCTGGAGAGCTCTTTTTGCACACCTACTATCATAGCGCGAATGGCGCGGAGGAAAGTGATCTGGATGTCATACAGCCGCTGGCGGAGGAGCTGCGTCAGGCATTGCTGCCAGTCAGATTGCCGGAGCTGCCAGAGAGCAAACCGAAGACAACACCGCGTGCAGCAGATGCCAAACATAAGCCCGCTGGCATTGTCTTTGCGGAGGAGGAGTTGCAGCTGTGTCGCCCGGATCAGCTGCTGGACAATAAGCGCTTGCGTCTCTTGCATTCGCGTCATCAGCAGCGCAATGTGCGTACCAAGCAGCTGCGCTTTGTGCCCGCGCTGGAGCATGAGATTGGTGAGCTGGAGCAGCTGACGAGCAGCGCGCAGCTGGAGCAGCTGCTGGAGCCTGGCAGCAACTGGAATCCCATTGATCTGCATAAGCATCGCGGACGCAAGTTTCTGCAGTTGCTATACGAGACAATAGGCGGACAATGTGCACAGCGTGCCAAGGCGATGGAGACGCCTGTGCCGCTGCTGCTGTTGCGTCTACCCGACGGCCAGGAGCAGGAGCAAAACACCAGCGATGTTGGCATAGCCGATGGCTGGCTTGCTCTTTGGCGTGCCTTTTGTGCGCTCTTTACGCGTCAGCCCGCGCGTCCAACGGCTCGCGAGCCTATCTGGCAGCCACAGCAGTCGGTACATGAGTTGCACTTGCAACAGTTCAACGTCTCGTTGCATGTGGTGCGTGCCACAGGCGTGCCAGTGCGCAGCCGCCACATACTCAATGTGGAGGAGCGTCGACGTAGCAGCGCCGGCACCAGCAGCGATCTCAGCACCAGTCTATTTGTCACGCAGAGTAAGTGTCGCCAAGATTAACAATGTTCTCAGCTAAATGTGTTACTTTCCACAGCACTCATGTACTCCAATGTGCGTCCATTTGTTACGCTTAGCTATGGGCAGCGCTTGTGTCGCAGTCGCACCGCTGAGGGCTCCAATCCCACCTGGAATGAGCAGCTGCAGCTGCAGATAGCCGGCGAGGCCAACGAACTGCGCGAAGATCTCAAAATCAGTTTATTCGATGAGCTCATTGAGCAACAGTTCACCGACGAGGCGGCGGATCTTTACCAGCGCGTGCAGTGCAATTGGCTGGGTGAATATCGTGTGCCCATTAGCCGCTTGCTGGCCCAGCGCAAGGTAAGGCTTGCACCCATAATTCCGCTTGTTTCAATTAACCTTCTCTTTGATTATAGTTCGAGGGCTGCATTGAGCTCTGCATGCCCAAGGTGCTGGTGGGCTACAAGCGTCCGCTGATTGAGTCTGTGACCAACATAGCCGCCGATTTGTATCCCGAGTTCAAAGAGAGCGTGCATCTCTGGTTCTATCTGAGCATTGAGCCCAGCAACGAGCTGCCGCCGCTGCAGGTGGAGGCACTTGCCTGTAGCGAGCTGCCGGAATTGCAGCAATTTCTGCGCGAGCGTCGTCTGGAGCTGCAGCAGCTGCTGCCGCAACCGCAGCGCTATGTGGAGCCGCTGGTCTGCACCGCTGAGGGCAAGCGTGTCTGCTTGACGCGCCTGCTGCAGCCTGTGCCACTGCCTCAGTCACTTGACCAGCAGCTGGAGTCTGTCTGTCGCTTTGTCTCGCTGCTTTGCCAGCTGCGTCAGTTCGATGTTTGTCAGGGCTTTCGTGGCGTTTGGCTGGACAATCGCACGCTGCTTGATAGCACCTGGTGCTCGGCCAAGGATCTGGGCGTGCTGCTCTGCAACTTTATGCTGGCTCTAGGTCTCGAGTGTTGGCTGCTACTCGGCCTGGCCTGTCCCTATGGCGAGTGCAGCTTTGTCATCTATCGTCAACCCCAAAGTGGCGAATTGCTGCTCATTGCACCAGCTACGGGCAAACGCTATCAGCTGCAGGACATCTTTTGCCCTCTGACGCGTGTCCACTGCGTTGTGGGCCAAGAAAATGTGAGTGCATAACAATAGACCAATTGATTAATCTTATTTTATCGCAACTATGTGGAGCAGTTAACACTGTTGACAGTTGCTGGTTTTGTAATTTTGATCTAAATTTTGTATATTTTTATCTAAATTTCAGTATGAGTAATACCGTAATATTGGCACATTTATAAATGTGACTTAATGAATTTGCTTAAAGAACAAGGATACTTGACATTATCAAGTTGACAATCACAAGTTGAAATGAGCTATTAGTCTGTACTGATAAGACAAGTGATTTAAATTTTATTAGATTATTTCATTCATAAAGCTTATCAGCTGAAACGAGCTCTTTGTTGACAGTAAGTGCACTTTTATTGGAATATTAGTAACCTATTGGCTTCTTCGGTTTCTGAGTTCTTTTTGTTTATATATACGGAGGTCTGTCTGGTCATAATCCAATTGACTCCTTTTGTTTTAAATTTATAATATATAGAGGCGGCATGTGTTCTTCCTTTTAATATAATAATGTGCATTTATCCAAAGCCTTTATATAATTAAATCTATAAATGCATGTAAAAATTTAAACGCCAATATGTATTTTGGGATTGAACTCAGGATAAGTTTAAATTGTGGCTTGACACAATATTAACCGATCTTAGGGTTTGCGTCTCTATCTATCTAATTGCTGCTATAGTTTATAAATTATCAGACTAGACTAGAACGGGAACAGTTTGACTTTTAAAAGTATGCATTAAAATAATTTAATACAATTTCTGCTTCGCATTTTGTTCCCTACTTTGAGGATTAGCAAAAATATGTGAATGTGAACTTATTTTTTGCAAACTGACTATATCTATGCTTTAATTTTCTGTTTTAATTGAAATACTCTTTGAACTTTGCAGATCTATTTCAATATGCAGACGGAAACGCGCGTCAGCATGACCAACTTTAATCTAACTGATGGCGCCTGTTGGCTGCCGCTGTTCAACAAGCGTCAGGCAGCACCACAAGGAGGTGTGCATAAGCTGGATTATGTATACAAGCGTAGCTACGAATTGTCCGAGCTACAGAAGCACATCGAACGCAAGATAATGAAAAAGGTGAGCAGCTGGCGCAGCACACGTAAAACCATATGGAATCGGTAAGTTATGAGTGCAACTGAACTTGGAGTTTAATTTGATTGATGTATTTGCAGCGCTTTTCAGCCACGCTTGTTGCGTATCTTGAGTGAAATGGAAAATCTGAGCATTTACACGAGTAGTCGCTACGATGAGCCAGCGTACAGCGAAGAGCTGGAACGCGAGTTTCCCAACTATAGAGTAAGCAAAAGATTAATGTTGTTTAAACAATTACCGTATCATTTGCTTTGCCAGCTGTATGGATTTACGATTAACTTTGCCTACACCAATCTGGCAGCGATATCGGAACGCATACGCACAAGCTGCATTCATTACAATAACAATGCGCTCGTCGAGTTTTGTGTGGCGGTGCATATAAATGCCTATGCCAACGATGTGATTTCAGTGTGGGTGTTTCTGCTATCTATGGTGCCACTGGTGGCCTGATATTTGTCATCCGTTGCATTACGTATCACTGATAACTGATAGCTGATAAACTGATAAGGAATGCCTTAAAGCCGGTCAGGTAATCAATAATAAAAAAAACCAACAACAAAAAAAGAAGAGCAACATAGAAATACGAAGTTCACTTTGCTGCAAACGTTTAAAGCAGGTAAGATTCCAAATAGTTATGTATGATAACGGGGCTTTTATTATTGTTTGAGTTCGTTTTAGTTCAGTTCACTGCGCACCTTCATAAAGAGTAGACGGTGCACCCAACATCCAACAGCACACCCTTACCAGCACAATTGACGGCTGCGTCATGTTTGATTTACTGGGCGAGAAGTTGGCGAAATTTAAGCAATATGTGATATGGCTTTATAGCCTCTATGAGCTCAATACGCAGATTTCGATATGCGAGCCATGGGAAAAGGTGTTCTGCAGTAAGTAGGCAATTTGCTCTAGTGGCTAGCCATTAACTAACAATTAGCTATGGCTTTGCTGCTATTTACTTAAACACTTATCGGTATCTTATCTATTTCAACCAACCTGATCAGCCGAGGCAGTGACTAACTTTTATTTTGGCGCCTAATAGTTTTTATTTGTTTCCAATTACAGACGTTTTACTTGGCAGTTGTGTATCCATTATACTCTACGCTACTTACGCATATGTGCCTGGCTATTGCCTAATGTTGGCCAGCTTTATATTGCCCACAGCAATGAATGCAAACTCTATTAAAAATAATATTATGTGCACGGGAGCTGAAGACATGTGCTACAGCAGTGAAAGTGAATCTTATCTTACATGACATTAAGTTGTTAGCTATAATTTTTAAACTGTAATAAATATTATTTAAGCTGCCAAATCGATTTGTCTTTTGATAGCACACAAATTAGATAGTTGGAAATTGTACAATTAAAAACAGCAGCAATTTTGATTTGTTATTATTGCTTATTGATTTTCAAACTTTGCGCCGATTATTTCTATTGTCGCTGTGTTTGTTGTTCGATAACATTAATGCTGCTCGATAAGCAAGTAAAGAGCTATCGAGCCAACCAATCGCCACATTGCCCATCCCTATTTAGAGCAACCGGCAGCATTTGTTTACAAAATAATTATTAAACGTTTAGGTCAATAAATAATTATGTCGAATGATAAGCGCACAGTTTATGTTGGCGGATTGGCGGACGAGGTGACAGAAAGGCTGCTCAACAATGCTTTTATACCATTTGGTGATATAGCGGACATACAAATGCCTGTTGACTACGAGTCACAAAAGCATCGCGGTTTTGCTTTTGTTGAGTATGAAAACTATGAAGACGCTGCCTCCGCCATAGACAACATGGTGAGTCGATTATAAATTCATTTAATTTAGACTAACCCAAACGTTTTGAGCTTAGAACGATGCAGAATTGTGTGGCCGCACAATACGCGTGAATTTGGCCAAGCCTGTGCGTGTGAAGGAAGACAGTTTCAAGCCCGTTTGGGCGGACGATGATTGGTTGCAAAAGCATGCGGGCGCTACATTACCTGCAGAGGGCGAAGCTGAAGCGGAGAAGACCCAAGTGGAGACACCTTCGACAGGTCCGGCGGTCATTGAAAAGGCAGAGAAACGCAATCCACAGGTGTTCTTTGACATAAGGATTGGCGGCAATGATGCGGGACGTGTTGTCATGTTGCTCCGCGCTGACGTGGTGCCCAAGACAGCGGAGAACTTTCGACAGCTTTGCACACATGAGCAGGGCTATGGCTACAAAGGCTGTAGTTTTCATCGCATTATTCCTGACTTTGTATGTAGTTACAATTCATTTTTAAAATGCATTGCTTAAATATTTATTTTATATATTTTTAGATGTGTCAAGGTGGCGATTTTACCAATAACAATGGCACTGGTGGAAAGTCTATCTATGGCAAAAAGTTCAACGATGAGAACTTTAATCTGAAGCACAATAGTTTTGGTACGCTGTCCATGGCCAATTCGGGTCCCAATACAAACGGTTCACAGTTCTTTATCTGCACTACAAAGTAAGGCAATTTAAGTTCATTCAAATTTGGTTTTTAACATTATGCTTGTGTCTTGTAGAACCGATTGGCTGGATAACAAGCATGTGGTCTTTGGTCATGTTATCAGTGGAGCGGATGTAGTGCGCAAAATGGAGAAATGCGGCAATAAAACCGGTACCCCCACACAAAAGATAACGATTTACTCCTGCGGCGAACTGAAGTGAAAATAAAGTACCAAAGCATAATTTGAACATTTCATGAAGGAATTTATTTTGGGCTGTCCTTTAATTTCCCATAGCTAGCAAATTAGGTATTTTGCACCCCGCTAAGGAAGTTTTTGTTCCTTAAGGGAATTTTGCTCCTTTGGAGACTTCCAGTGCAGTACAACTAAAACTGTAAAAGCAGTGTGACCAGTACTTAGACGACAATCAGTATTATTGGCTGCGGCGAATAAATGTTACTGCCAGAGCTGCCGCAATCGTGTTTAACAAATAGCCAGGCTTAATTGATTAATTTATTTTGATATTATGAACAAAGTATCAATTTTTTTTACGGCTTTTGTAAAAAATATGAATACTTTTCAAAAAATCTGAAATTTCCGCAGGTTGAAGTCCAGATCTGACGGGAAAAAGCGAAACTGTTTGCGCATGTGCCAGGCTTCCAGGAACTAAGGAAACGCTTCCAAAGTAAGACTTGGAGGCCATTAAGACTCAAAGTTGGTCCAGTACACGCCAAGCACTCCAAACGCATTCATTCCGAGCGCGCAAATATTCCGGGCGGCAAACCATTGTAGCTTGTTAAACGCAATTTGGCCGCAACATGACAATAAAACTAGCAATGCGATTAATCAAATTAATAATGTAAACAATAGACAACTATTTGAATGCATAAAATGAGTAAATTGTTTGAAATTGTTAACGGCTGGCTGGCAACTCTATAATTGTTTTGATAGTTGCCCAAGTGTTGGGCAACATTGTGCGCGGTTTTAGCAGCACTGTGTTTTTGTTATTGTAATGCTGCTGCTGCTGCTGCTGAAAATGTAACGCGTTGCGCTGCTTACGCGCCGTTTATAAAACAAATTAATTGCAACAATAATTGTGGCAAGTGCTAAAGTGTTTATTGAGCGAGCAACGCGAGTGTGCAGCCAAAGAAAATGCCGCAAAACGTGAGAAATGCAAGAAATTGTTATCGCCGCCGCGCCACTGGCTAATGTTGCTGCCAACTTGCTGGAAAATTCCGAAGTGTTAACTATATTTTTGCTGTTTTTATAAGATTAAATGTTACTAAAATGCATTAAACAATGTGCGTGCGTGATGTGATGTGCAAAAGAGATGCGCGCAGAGACGCAGACAACGTGAAGAACGTAAACAAAAGCAACAACAACATTAGTAGCAATAACAATGATAACAAACAAAATGCGCTTAGACTAAGGCACTGTATTTGAGTCGCACTGTTCCCACACCGCCAAACACCACCCTCTCCACCCCTCCTCTAACTGCTCGCTGCACTCTCAACACTCGCACACGAAATTCGTTAAGCAAAGTGCAGCGAAAACAAACGCTCGCGCACCCAGTAGGAACGCCAGCCCTTACCAAGAAACCAAAATAACCAACATAATCAACCAGCATGCAGGCAAAAAAACGCTACATACTCGTATTTGTGTCGTGCGCGTTTCTGGCCTATTGTTACTTTGGTGGCTACAGGCTGAAATTAACGCCGCATCGTCCGCGTCGCGCCCAGCACGAGTCGGCCAAGGATGGTGGCGTGCAACCTTACGCCCAGTTGCCCAGTTTCATTAGCAGCGCGCAACGCCAGCCATTGTCCAATGAATCGAATGCAGCAGTAGTGATTCAATCCAAGCATAAATCCGTTGGCGCTGCTTCTGCTGCTGCCACTGCCGCTGGCAGTTGTCGCATGGACACATGCTTCGATTTTACCAAATGCTATGAACAGTTTTTGGTCTATGTTTACCCGCCGGAGCCGTTGAATTCGCTGGGCGCTGCGCCACCCAGTTCGGCTAACTATCAGAAGATACTCACTGCCATACAAGAGTCGCGTTATCACACCAGCGATCCCGCCGCCGCCTGCCTATTTGTGCTGGGCATTGATACACTGGATCGCGACTCTTTGTCCGAGGATTATGTGCGCAATGTGCCGTCGCGTCTGGCCAGACTGCCGCATTGGAACAATGGACGCAATCACATCATTTTCAATCTCTACTCAGGCACCTGGCCGGACTATGCGGAGCATTCGCTCGGCTTCGATGCCGGCGAGGCCATACTGGCCAAGGCGAGCATGAGTGTGCTCCAGATGCGTCATGGCTTCGATGTTAGCATTCCACTCTTTCATAAACAATTTCCATTGCGTGCCGGCGCCACCGGCTCCGTGCAGTCCAACAATTTTCCCGCCAACAAAAAGTATTTGCTGGCATTCAAAGGCAAGCGGTAAGTCCAAAAACTCACAAATTGTTAGCATACAGTAAACGCTCGCTAGAAACAAATGTTAGAGAATTTTATAGATTATAAATATTTATACAAAAAACTGTAACTTGTTTAATAACTTTGCATATTGAGTTCAGCAGCTTGAAGCCGCTAAAGTTGAAAAGTTGAACTCGTCAAATTTTATTTTGGCTTCACTGTTTTAAAAACAATTTGATGAAGCAGCAGCCACTCAATTAAAATATACATATATCCTTGTTTATTTTTTGACACATTCAAGCGGCAAATTGTAGCTTACCCTCCCACACAGCTTCGCTCTATTCTGCCCACAGCTAGCGACTATATCTTTGGCTCCATGCATTGCCAATTCTTGTTGCCATTCAAATTGAAAAATTGTCTAGCAACGCGGCCCATTATTCAACATGTCCAGTTTGTTGTTGCACCTGCCTGCCTACCAAGCTACTTGTTGGGTGGGGTTGGGTTGTGTTCGGGGCTGGGGCTGGGTCTGGGCAGCTTTAGCGATGTTGTTGCGCTTTTGTTTGTCTTCGCTTTATTGTTGTTTACTCGCTTGTTGTAGCCTAGGACTGAGGACGCTTCTTTTGACATGTAACTCGATTCAATAACAGCGCCCCAGGCAACAGCCGAACAACAATGTGAGCACAAGGTGAGTATCGCATGACCTTTGGCCCATGTGTGCTTCCTGCTCTTGTGTTGTTGTTGTTGTTGTTGCCCATGTGGGAGTTAGCTGGCGACATTATTGGTCAGCAAGAGCGCCTAACATGAGCTCATGCTGTTCTAATTTAAAATTGATTTTCTCTGGCAATTTTCTTTACAATTCCACACAAGCCGCAACTCCAGCTTATGTTGGCTTTTGTACAATTTTCTTTTTTATTAATTGAAGTGGCACACAGACCGCAGACAGACATTCAGACAATTAACGCAGCGTGTTGCAGGCAATTAATAAATGTGTGTGTGTGTGTGTGCGTGTGCTTAAGGACAAAGGCAATGCTGTTCTGCTGAGAACGTTTAAAATGAAGCCATCAAGCATGTAAATGTGTGTAACACGTGTGTGTGTCGCTCTCTTTCTCTTTCTTTTATAAGATTAACACAAGCAGCACAGCAGCAGTCCAAGCAGTTGCCTCATGTTTGAGGGCACACCAAAGTGATGTTAAAGTTGTTAATAACAAACACACACACACACACACACTCACACTTGCTGTGCGGCCAATCCTGGACACGGCGACAATTAAAAGCGAAAAGCGACAGCAACACAAACTTGCAGCCACTTTACACTTGCTGCTGTTGCAATTAGTAACGCAAAGTCTACCCTAGATTTCTATCTATCTATATAAAAATGCTTTAAGATACACAAGCAAGCATATTTATTGATTAGCTTACAGCACAGCTGTTAAATGTCAATAATAATTACGTTATTTTTGTAAGAAAATTGCAGCTGCAATATTTTCAAATATTTCTAATAACAATTACAACTAATTTAAAAATAACTTGGAACCTTTTGAGCTTATTCAAAAGAATATTCTAAAGTAGTTAGCTTACTTACATTTATTTCAATTATTTTTGTTTAATTGGGGATATTATTGATTACGTGAGTACAAAAAATAGTGCAGAGCTTCTGTAGCTTATTATTTATTTAATAAATAGTTTTCTACGTTCAGCCAATAAGTTGTATAACAGTTATGTATTGTTTTAATTATTAATACTTCAATGCTAGCTTATAATTTAAAGCTTTTGCTTTTAGCTTGCAGCTTTTAGCTGCAAATACCCTCAAAGCAGTTGCACTTTTTAGTGCACAGTATGTGCTCCAACCTTTACAAGTTTACACACACACACACATACACAGAACCTTTGCCAGACGTCCTTTACTTATACGCTAACTAAAAATGTTTTTTTTTTCTTTACGCATTTAATTGCTCTCAGTTTTTTACGTTTGCTATCTATGGCTCTTTTTAGTGCTTGATAAAAACTACAACGTAAGAAGTTGAGCTACTTTTAAATTTATTTTACATTGTTGTTGCATTGCCTGTTTAAAAAATATGCATTATAATAAACAGCTAGCTAAATTTCTATTCAATTTCAATTGCCTCACTGCACAATTGTCAAATGCAAATATCAACAGCTTGCCACACTTTGATTGCTTTTACTTTTTGCGGCTTCCCTGTCACGTGCGCACTGCTGTTTATTAATTTTGTCATATCATAAGCAGTGCCCAGCTCCAAACAGAGCTTAAGCTTTCAAAGCACTTTTCTAATAATAATTTTATTTGTAGCTTGACCTAGTTTTCTTTTTTGCCATTTGCAATTAGTGCCAAAAGTAGTCCAAGTATTGTTCAAGTTTTGCATTTTGGACTGTCGCCAATTAAGCGACGTCACGCATGTTGCAACATTTGTAATAATCGTTGATAAGTGCTCAAAGTTTTGCTGACAGCAGCTTGTGAGGCCAAGAGCTGCAATTTTTAAGCAAATATATAAATGAATATGCAGCGGCAGCATCTCAATCTGCTGCTCTTACTATTTCATTGAAGTTTGAACATATTTAAATTGCTCAATTGTTTTTCTATTTGCAGAGTATCAAAGTAGCGGCCTCTAAATACTTCTCTTAAACACTGAAAAATTGCTGCTGCTCATTAAAAGCAACTGGCATAGAAATTCATTACATTTCTCTCGCTCCCTCTCTATCTGCTGCCTGCATTTTGGGTGAAAAGCAGTTTGGGGTGGCAATTGTAAAATGGAATTGGATAAAATGCGAATCGGAGTTGAATTCTAAATTCGTTGAACGCTTTTGATTGACTGAAGGCAACCACAAATTCTACTATATACTGAAATATTTGGCGAATTTTGGCTGTGCTGCTGTTGAATATTGCTTTTGGGCATTGGCTGGGTATCTTTGCTATTTGCCATGCAGCGTGCAGCATGCAACAGCAGTGAGTGTGGCCAAAAGAGTTTAAATAGATTTGTTGTCGTTATCGTTGCTGAGTTTGCTGCAAATCAATTTCAATGCTATTGCATTTGTAGTTAGCCGACTAACAAAAATGCATCGAGTTAATTCATACTGAGCTTAAAAATGAAAATGCTTTGCGCTTCAGCAGAACTTTATCAACTTAATTTGCCGCCACGTTGATTGCCAAAATTTAAAATATTATTTATGCTGTGCTGCTAAGAATTTTACTCTGAGCAAACTTTTACCAACTGAGAATGCTATTTAAGCGTTAAATTTGCATAAGAATAAGCTGAAAAAGAGAAAATAAACGTCAGGCCAATGTCACTCACACACAATGGACCCGTCGACAGCAAAAGCAGCCGAAATTTGAGACAATTTAGCAAGATTTTCAAATTGCTGTCGGCTCTGTCCAGTCCAGCGAGGCTGCTGCTGCTGCTGCTTTACTATCGTTGTCTATCAACTGAGCTGTCGCATCTTTAGATAAACCCACATTCCAGCATTAGGTTCGTCGCCTGGCGCATAATGAGTTTCTTCAAGCGTAAAAAAAACAAATAAAATGCTATATTTCACACTCTCGCTGCCACCCCCCTCAAACTGGACGATAAATATCTAGCCCTGCTCGTTGCACTCTGAGGCGTTGGCGCGGCACGTGCCGTCAATAATGAAACAAATCGCATAAACTGTTTTGAGCCGCTTACACGTCATAAGTTAAAGTGGCCTCTTGTTGTTGTTGTTGCTTGGCAGTTTGCCACAGTTTCGCAGCAGATAAGGTTACTGCTTGCTACTTGTTTGGCTATTGGCATCCAAGCGCTCGTTGCTTGGCACTTAGAATCAATAGAGTGAAATTTCTTAAAGTACTGAGGGTAATAACAAAATTAAACTCACATAATTATAATCAATTGAATAAATTGAATTGTAGTTAATTTCGATTAAAATTTATTGTTTATTTTAATTGACTTAAAATGCGTTTTGCTTGATATTTGAAATTCAATTTAAATATATTAATGCCATCGAGATTTATGAATTCAAGCATATCGATTGATTGCAAATGGCAGCTGCAAGAATTTGCTCATGTTAAGTCAAGTTCGATAAGCGATATCGATATTGAGCAGTGCACTTGTTGCATTAGCGAGCTATGTTAACTCAACAGCCGCGCTTAACAGTAATGTACTGCGATCTATGCAAAGTACGCGTTAATCCTTGGCTTGTATAAAAAACAAGTTAAATAGTTTTTTTCTGGCTACATTTAGTTTACTAAAGTATGTTGCATATAAATTTATAGCACTTTACTTTTGTTGTTTTGTCGCTCAACAAAGTTGGCCTCATTATTGAGCAGCCAATCTGAAATACTTTTGCAAGCTTTAGCATGATTGCCACGCAACTCAATTAACATACTTGCAACAAGCCGCAGCAAACTACTAAATGAAAATCCATATAAACCGACAAAAGTTTTGTGCTCTCCTTTAGCACTTGCTTGACCACTTTGGCCAATTCTCTGAGTGCAACAGCAAACAAATTATAATTCAATTGGGCTTAATTAAGTGGCACAGCGGCCAACATAAAAAGGCAACCAGCTCAAAACCACATGCTGCACCCGCAAAATATTTCGCAATTCATTTTGTGTGTTTATTATAACGAGAGTGGCGCGGCGGCCCAAAGCAAAGTAATAAAATTAAATATATTTAATTGTAATTTAATTTTCATAATGAGTCATGTTTGCGGCATGACGCTGACCATGTTGCGACTTGTATTTTGGCCTAAATGTGCGCAGGTTTTGGCGCAAACAAGCAAAAACAGGCAGGCAGGCTACAGAGAATATTTCTTTGCAAAAATTATTATATATTTTTAATTATGCCTATGTGTGTTTGAGTGTGTGTGTGTGTTGGTTCTTTCACTTGACTGCCAGCTGGCAGCTGTGCTGCTCCAGCAACTCTCTCAGCTCTTCCGGAGCTGTTGCTGTTGCTGCTGTTGTGGTCTGTGTCCGTGCTAAATGCGCATATGGCGCGAAATGAATTTTGCAGTAAAAAACAACAATAACATTTACACACAGTCACACACATAAAACGAAGCAGAGCGGCTGAAATAATATGTCATGTGTGCACTTTTGAACCTACAGCAAACAACAAAATTGTTGTTGTTGTTGTTGCTGCTGCAGCTGGCACTGCGCTTTAATAAGTTGGAGTGAATTTACTTTTACACACATTGCCATGTACCATAAATATTTTCATACTACACTTAAAGCTTGACTCTTTTTAAAGCATACTTATTGGGGCTCAAGTCAACGAAAATTTATGCGTAGCAACATAAACTATAGACGCTCTTGGCGTGTTAGTATAATTATGATAAAATGCGTCACCGCAACGAGTTGAATGGGCCAAGAAGCTAACGCACTTGCGCCTGTCTGCCTGCCTGCCTTGTTGTTGGCCAATTTGTTGCCAAAAACACGCAGCAACACTTGAGTACACGCGTAGAAAACAATAAATTTATAAACGCTGCGCTTCGCTAACAATAATGGCGCAGATAGAGTGCTTGGGTTGGGTTGGGGTGTGAGACAAATGGGTGTGCCTACAGTTTTGTACGTGCGTAGCAAAAACAGTTTGTAAAGTTTCCAAATGCGCTACTGACTTTTTGCCTATGCCCTTGCCCCAAAGTGTAGAGTATAATGAAGTTGAGTTGCTTGGATATACAAGCTGCTGTAATCTGTTAGGCATTGTTGTGCTTATCAGCAAGCGCGCCACATTTTCATAGAGTATTTCACATATATCAAATATAATACGTGTAAATAAAAGCGTGTTCAACAAAATGGAGTCGAAATTGTTGTGAACTCGGCGTTTCGTATCTGTCTCTGTCTCTGTCTGCGGTTACCGTTTGCCAAACATTGAAACTTTATTTAGAGCTCGCTCATCTTTTGCCCTTTTGCTGCTCATATATATGTTATATATATATATAATTTTTTGTGTGTATTTTTTTTGCTGCTGCTGCTGCTGTTGTTATTGCATTTTCATTGTTTGTTATTTACTTTGGCACTTTGGGGGCGGCTGTGGTGTTATTTAGTTGAAACGTGGGCACGTTTTCAAATAAATTGATTAAATTTCATGACACTTCATCATCAGCAGGAAGCAAAGAACTTTCCACATAAAACAACAGACATAACTTTTGACTAAAGCCAAGCAGCAGCATCACCCACTCCACCAACCACCCACCAGCACCACCCAGCACCACTTCATGTTCGCGTTTAAGTGCTTGCAACTGCTGTGTCATTTGGCAAGTTTTATGCATGCCTGGCTGATATGCTCATTATTATTGTTATTATTATGCATAAAATAAAAGCAGCGCAAACCTTTTTTTGTTGTTATTGTTACGCTAATTAACAACAGCGACAACATGCGTTGTAGGCAGCATGAATATTTAAACAGCTTCTGCTAATTGAATTCGTTGCTGGTTATATTTTTGTGTGCCCCAAAACAATAATAACAACAAACATATGCCAAGGCATGTTTTAATCAAATTAAAGTACGACTTAAATTTAAACCGCACGCGCATATAAAAGTTAACAGAAGAAAGAAAGTTAAATTTTAATCGCAGCAAGTTCATAAAACAGAACCAGTGAAGTTATTAACTTATTTAATTAAATGAAGTCATAGCGAACTGCTATGAAATAACCAATCAGCTCTATAAATTATGTATAATTAACTTTGGTAAGCCACTGTAAGTTGTGTTATTTACCTTTATTATTTATATTCATGTTATAGCTGTTTGAGCTGCTCTTTATTTAACTTTCGTTTGATATGCAGTAAATCCCAGCGGCTACTAAAGTGTAAACTTGCTGCTCTTTAACTATTTTTATATTTATTTTGCGCTTTTATATTTTTTATTCAAAGCAATGGCTGCCATTTTAACACTTGAGCTTGGCTCTTAGTATTTATTTTATTTTCTATGCTTTTTTACTGCTTAATTTGATTTCATTTTTGTTGTATGCGTTGCGCTTGGGTCCAATTGTCTGTTGTGCGTGGGCTCGGCTCAGTAAAAAAAATACTGCTGTGGACTATTTATTTGCTGGGAACTTTTCATGTGGATAATTAAACAAAATACCAAAAGTTGCAGCAAATAAAAAATAAGTGGCAGAAGAGCACCACAAAGCAAAACCACATTCAAGCACATTTTCTTTCATTACAGTAGATTTGCTGCTAAAGCTCAAAAGCATTTCTGTGTGTGTGTGTGTGGTCGGAGGAAGCATTTGAAGTTAGTTTTGGGTTTGCTGTGAAAATTAGCCTAAATTAGTGCGCAGCCCATACGGAACTTAAAGTTTTTTTTATGGCTTTGGAGCGGCAGCTTAAACTAAAGGGCAACATATTTTGGCAAACGGACTCAGGATATGAACTGCTGGCTGCAATCGACAGAATGTGCTTCAATGGTTTTCTAATGGACTCTATCCGCCGTTTAATGCATTCCACACACATTTTTGCTGCCACATATAGTAGTACAAGCTGCCTCATGTTCGTGCCACATGCGCGCGAAGCGAGTGCAGAGAAGAAAAAAAAAATTGAAGCAGCAAAAGGCTCGCACACCTATTGGCAGCTTGTAAAGATTAATGATCAGCGTCTCTCTCTGTGTGTGTGTGTGTGTGTGTGTGGGGGAGTGCAACATGATGCGATAATATGCGATTTGCTGCCTGGGCGTTGCCATAAAAATCGCCTGCTGCTCTGCTGTTGCCTTGACTGCCTGGCTGCCTGGCTGGGCTGCCATTGACAGAGCAATTGCTGTGCAGAGCGACAGGCAGTTGAAGTCCAAACTCAAGTGCGTTTGGCTGGCCGGGAAGGAAGCGAGCTAAACATTTGGCATGCATGAAGTTATTCAATAAAATAAAAATTGAATCGCTTTCTCTGCTGGCTGTGTATAAAATAAAATAAAATCAAATTTCTTTCTATTTGTGTAAAATGCTTATTTGGCCTTGTGCCTGCAGCTGAAGCGCCTTTTTACTTTTGTGTGCCACTGTGTGTGTGTGTGTGTGTGTGTAAACTACTTACAGCTAAGAAATCGAAAACATGTTCACACATAACCCGAAATCGCATCAAAATAAAAAGAAAAACATACACCAAATTGCCAATAGCATGTGCTCGCTGCGAATTGCATTAAAGAGCGTATACTTAATATTTAAATGCGAGTTTTTTAAGTATGCGTAGTATAAAGATAAAATCGTGCGCAACCAACACTAAGAAACTTTGCACATGGTATAAAGCGTACTCGATGTTGTCGATTTCGCGCGAGTTGTGATTATTTTTATTGTTAATTAGTTAATGAATTAAGCACTGGGAGCGACACGAATTTCTGCGACACGTCTAACTTTACACAGGATAAAGAAATAAGTTTCACACTGTCAATAGCTGTGGCCAACTTCACGTTTTTCAGCTGTCATTATCTGACATTAGCTAAACATTCATCCTTTTCCATCACTGACAATGCTACGTAACTACATTCGATTCCAGTTCCTACTAGGGCCTATACATCGAACCTCATACGCAAATACAAAAAGTAGTATATATACTATTAGTAGACATATACTATTATATAGATATCGCTCCAGATACTCTTTTCTCTCTTTAATAACAAACCTCATTTTAGTTCAGTTTACTTAAGCCTCAGCTTAGACTTTATTTCATCAATAAGATTTCTACACGAACTTGCCCAAAACAATTTTTCCAAATCAATATGTTTATAAATAATAATTATTTTTTTGACTGAGTAAATGTAGAGCTGATGATAAGTGGTCCGCATATAAGCGAAAAATATATAGAGAGCTTTAACTTTCAGTTTTGTTACAAAGTCAACTTAACGCTCATTCAAGTTTTATTAATATTTTGTGAATTTAGCTGCCACAAAATATTTAACGCCACTCCATTGCATTGATTTCGTGTATTGCTTAAATCTATGTCATATGCTGAATTATTTGCCACTCGACTTTATGCTTTGGCCATAAGCGCTAAACAAAATTCAATTTGGGGGGTGGTTTAATCGTAACATTCATTAGTCTGTTGTTGTTGCTAGCTTTGTGCATCAAAGTCAGCAACAGCAAACGCTTGTTGTTGTTGTTGGCCATAACAGCGGCAACGCTTATGCTGTGTGTGGCTACCACAATGTCCCAGCGCAGCAATCCACTGATGATGCAGTTGAGCTGCTGAGCTGCGCATGTATTTAGCATTTTGCGAAATCCTCTCAGCTCTGCAAATTGTGCTGCGTTTTAGACAAGTTTTATACACACACACACACACACACACACACACACACACACACTTGTGTGCACAGACAAGTGCAGCTGGAAAACTATGCGCACTTCATGCATATGCTGCAGTAATTGCCGCCGTGCCGCTGATTACACTTCAACAGCCGCCACACACACACACACACACAAATAGAAGCAGCTGAACGGCCAACAACTTGTGACGCCTTATACAGCAGTCCACACATACATACACACTAACACAATCCGAGCAGCTGCAGCATCAGCATTGGCTAAGGCTTTGGCTATAGCTCTTTGGCCCTAGCTTTGCCCATATGCGCCCGTTGGGCTTTTAACTGTTCTAGATTCTAAAGCAGACATAGATATAGCCAAACGTTTGCATATATAGCATATGTTAGCTTTATTTAAACAGGCGACAAAGCAGTCAGCTGCAGTTTTTAAAAGCAAAATATAGTTTTTAATATTAAACACATTTTATAGCTAAACAGCACAAACTTGAGGAATAACTTAGACATTTTTATAAGCATAAAGTTAGAAGTTGAGTTTGTAATTAGAAAGATTACTTAATGAAAAATCATATTATGTAGCATACTTTCCAGCGTCTCAGTCAATCTCAATTATTTATTGCTACAATCAATATTGTTTCTTAAATTCTTGTAGCCTGCGCACACATATTGCATAAAATTCTGTTCGGCAGCGTTTTAGTTCGACTGCAGCTTTCGCGCCACCCTGCAGCCAAGCAGCAAGCTGCAAGTTTATGCCCGCCCACACACTTTAGACTGCGCTGCTGCGGCTGCCGCTGCTATATTTGAATATTTAATTTTTCAGCATACACACATTGCTAAACTGCTGCTGCTGTTGCTGCTGCGCTGACTGCAGCTGCATTCCTCGTTAGTTGCCAAACAGATTTAGATTTAGATGCGAAAAATTTTCAACGCGCCCTCATCAGGATTGTCGCTTGCGCTGTTTGTCTGCCTAAGCACGTGTGTGTGTGTGTGTGTGTGTGTGTGTGTGTGTTAAGCAAACAAAATGTTGATTTTTTAAAAGCGTAAATGGACACCAGCTCAAGCTGATTGCGAGTTCAATGCGCCTACACAACGACGACGACGACGACACCTCAGCCAATTTGCCTTTTGCGCTCTTGCTGCTCATAACTCATAAAATTTAACTTTTATTTATATATACATATTTTGTTGGCTTTTTGAACTCAACACAAGTTGACATGCCACGCATTTATCAAGTGTAACTTGGCAGCCTGACGTTTTTAATTAAAAGCATTTTGTAAATTTCATAAATTTCACTTTGACAGCGGTAGGCAAAGTCGTTTACCTGAATTTAAATATTAAATTGTATTGCCAAAATAATTGTCAGCCACAATTGAAGCATGAAAGCAAAATTTAAGTTTGCCATTTATTATTTTATTGTACTTTATGCTTTTTGTCTTTAGCTTTCAACTTTGGCTTTCAAGCCATTAATACTTGCTTGACAATTAGCTCTTAAAGCGTAACTAACGCCGTTTTGCATTCGCCAACGCATTTTTACACATTTTCTATGCGAAAATTCCATTATCCCTTTGACATTTTACAGTCGAGTTAGCGACCCAGTTTGTTATACAGCGCGCAAAAAAACTTTTTTCTTTTTCGCTGCTCTGCAAAAATAATCCCAAAGAGCGCCAGCCAAAGTAGCAGAAGAAGAGAACAGCTGTACGACAGGCTAGAGCTGCGAGTTGTTGAAGAAAATTTTGCTCAAAAAAAAAAAAAAAAAGTTGTGACCGAAGTACGCGGCAAACTGCATGACATTATTGCCCAGCAATTGTTGTTGCTGTTGTTGTTGTTGCTGCTGTTGCTGTCCGTTGCGCGCTACGTGCAATGTCACCCACACATACATACGCACACACTTCCGCTCCGCTTGCATTGTTCATTTAAATTCTAATTTGTATTTGGCGCACTCGACAATGAGTGTCGAGGACAGACGAACCTGGGGACATGGCTAACACGCTTCCTGCCAGCGGGCATACCTTTCTTTTTGCTTTTTTTTTTTGACAATTTTTTTTCGCTACCTCTTACCCGATCGCTGCCACGTGCCCAATCATGTCCTTGAAACTTTTCTTCTTTTTTTTTTTTTTGGCGCCGTGTTGTGTGGGCAACGATTTGTTATTGTGCGCGTTGCCTTTAGTTAGGTGCTGCAATCTTAATCGCGTTTTCTTTGCTGACGCTTTGCATTGCCAAGTAGCTGAGCGACGCAGTCAATTGCTGCTTTTAATGACTCCCTTTAAATGTAACTGTGTGTGTGGAGCCATTAAAACCACTCGCACAGCGGGGTGGCTGTAAGCAAAGCAATTTTGATCAAAACAGTTGATTAATTGGCAGTAGCAGCAGGAAGCCGATTAGCTATGGACAAGGTTCATTTACTTTTGATATTCATAAATAAATTTATTTCGTAATTATTTAATTGCGGCTTGTGTAGTTTATTAAAATATACAACATTTATATTAAGCAGAATTTATTAAATATATTTTGAAAATACAACAATCAAATGCACATAAGTATTTTAAACTCAATTCTATACTCAGCAGTTAATTATTTTATTGCTAGTTAATAGCTGGAAACTGAAAAAATTATTACATTTTATAGAATGATAAAGTGATTTGATTACTTTTGTGGCTTGCCTACCGTTAAGATGTATTTTAAGTTCAATAAAATAAGCACAACAATAAATTTAAAAAAATTAACGTTTTATTTACTAATATTTATTAACAATTTAAGTATTATATTGTTAATTTAACATGGTAACAAATTTTAGCTATTTTTTTGCATTTTTAATTTCGTGTTTAGCTATTTCGATCAATTTTTTAAATGAAATCTAGCTATGTAAGCTTAGGAAATTCTTAGTATTACTTAATATTATTTACTTATTTTTAATGAAAATAATTATAAGAGCTTGTGACGTATGTTAGCATAGCAATGTTTATGTGGTAGACTTCAAATTTTATCGGTGCAGCGTTATCGGTAGTTGAGAGTTGCCATGCAGCTGAGCCGTGGCAAGTGCTGCCAGATGCACAAAATCTAAATGAAACTAAAAGCAGACTCCAAACTAAATTCACACTAAACTTGTGTGCGTGCATTGTTTACTATTTATTCAATAATTTATCTAATTCTAAGCATAATAAATTCCAAACCGCACATTGTGCTAGTTTTGCGTGTTTGTGGCAATTAGTTGCTGCCACTTAGAAGCTCTTAAATCAATTGTACAAGTTGTAGAACATTTTGTTTTAGTTCATTGTTGCCGCATAGTTTTCTTTAATTTCCGTAGCTTAGCGACTTATTTGCTGTTGTCATTTTGTTGCGCAGTTTTTAATTTAGTTTGTTGTTGTTGTTGTTGGCAGTCGCCTGAGTTGATTAAAAACCGCATTTGTTTTATGCCAAGTGCCATGCTAAGTGTGTAAATGTCTGTGTGCTGTCTTTTGTGCTGGAATTTATAGCAGGTTTAACCTAGATCGAGAGTTGAGTTGAGAAATTCCAGCACTAGCACATGCTTTACTTTATTATTGCCTTTGGCGCTTTTTGGGGTCAGCAGTTCAAAAGTTTGAAATTAGTTGTCAAATGCAGTGAGCAACGAACTTGTTAACTGCATTTTAAAACATTAATTAAAATGCATTTGGCATAACGCATTGCGTGCTTAACGTGCATTGACTGCTGCCATGTCTGCTCATAATTAAAAAAAGAAAAACGCGTGGAAAATGTTCAACTTGCGCTTTTACTTAGCTAAACAATAAACTTAATAATAAGGCAATTATAAACGGCTTAACTGTAGACTTGGCTATGCTTTGGTTATCGCTGCACTCCCCACTCTCCAACCACCCACCCACCCACGCACTACACTTCATCATAGTTGGGATTATTGCTAAACTTAATGGATCCGCGTTGTCGCACATTTGTTGGCTGTGGCTTTTTGTACTCCTTGCGCGGCAGCTTCAGCGGCTGCTCAAAGGCGACGGCACTAGGTCCGATGGGGCTGGTTAGGTAGCTGCTGCTGCTGCCGGCGCTGCCGCTATGCTCCAGCTGCACCTCCGTTGGCCACTTGTCGCCATGCATGGCATCCTCCAGTGCCGCCTCCATTTCGGCATCACGCTCCTGCTGCACCTGCTGCTTATGCTGACGCTGCTGCTCCTGCAGACGCGCACGCAGGCTGCTCATGGAGGGACTGCCATTCTCGCTGCTCAGCAGCTTGTGCGGCTTGACGCGGGATTTGCTGTGCTTGGGGGGCGCCGCTGTTGCCTCATGCTCGCGATATTTTTTTAAAAATGCTGCTGGATAGTTGGGCGCCTCAGTGGTGCTGCTGCTTGGACTGCTGGTGGTGGTGCTGCTGCTGCTGCTGATAATGCGTGTGCGTGGGCGTGGCGCATGTTGGTTGCTTGACTGCAGCTTGGAGGGCACAAAGCCGCCTTCGAGCGGCGCCAGAGCGCGCACCTCGCCGCTTGCCTCGCCCGTATGCTCGGTTACCTCGTATTGATGCATGGGCCGCCCCAGCTCGTTCTCATTGTTCATGTCGCCATCCTCCACCTGCTCAAAGTCATCGTCTTCATCCTCCTCCAGTTCCGGCTTGTGCGCCACCAGCTTCTCCGGCTTGGGCAGCGACTCGTGACTGGAGCTGGTTATGCTCGTATGCAGTTGTGTCAATGCCTGTGGACGCACTGTGACAAACGAACTGGGCTGCTCGCCTGCCTTATAGACGGGCTTCCAGCTTTGGTACTCCATTATTTTGCCACTCACAATGTCATTGCCATGTCGCGTCTTTTGCTTGAAGTACTTCTCCATCAATGCCTCGTCGCTGCTCATGGGCGCCTTGCCCTCCACAATTAGCTCCTGCTCCTTCTCCAGCTGCCGCATGCGATGCTCATACTGCAGCTTGCTGGGCTCTGTTACCGCCGGCTTGGGCAGCGGCCTAATCAGCTTCACTATTTTCTTCTGTGAGCCACGCATCTTGATTATCTTCATGGGCTTGTTCGTATGCGGATCTCTGATCACATATTTGACACGCGTTGTCTCTGTGGGCAGAAAGTCCATCATGCTCTTGGCATAGCCCGCAGTGCTGGGCAGCAGATCACCGAACATGGACTTCATGGCACGCGCTCCGTTGAACATGCGACCCATGAGGCCGCCCATCACGCTGTTGTCCATTTGCTGCCACATGAAGCGTCGCTGAATTCTGCAAGCGAGAAGAGAAGGAAAGTGAAGTGGATTGTTTACATTTTATAAGCAGCAACTGTTACTCAAGCTATAATTATGGCCAACAACATTGTTGGTAATCCATCTGAAGTGAGCTGTGAAATTTGAAAGTTGTCTAGATGGTTGTGAAAACTAATAGACCAATTTGTAAAACATGCCAATTTCCCAATTTTACACCAAAAGCGGAGCAATTAGCACATTAATAGATAAGTTTAGTATATGCGGCATTAGTGCATTTAAATAAATTATATTTATGCAATAAATAAATATAAAAAACTTACTAATTGCTCACAAATTTAATCTACGTTCATTAATTCAATACAATTTATGTTTTTAGCAAAGTATTGCAATTATTTTTGAACTTGATTTTAATGCTTTACAAATTTTAATTAGTAAAAAGAATTATTGGATTATTAGAAATACTTTTATTGTAATAAAATTTTAAAAATTGTCAAAAGAAAACATTTACTATTGCAGAAAATTAAAATTATATTTTTAAGCTTTAATTGCAAACCCATAAATCGTTTTTAGCCTTTTAATTTTAATAGTATTTGTTGCTGTTGTGCGCCTATTTTGTATTGCTTTAACAGTTAGCGCTGCTTACAACATTTTCACTACTTTTATTAGTTAACTATCAACACAAGATTAATTGACAAATATGTTATTCATTTAAGCCTTTAAATTTGTTTGTTGAGTCCGAAGTATTTGCGTATTTGTTTATTTGAATTCCGCATTGTTTTATACACAATTTTGATTTGAAACTCACCTGTGATCCTCTGCCTGTTGCTCTGCATTGACTTGCTGCAGCAGCAGCAACAAGCTCGTCACCAGCAACATTCCCAGACAATTATGGTGAGTGATCTATGCATAGGCAGAGAGTCACAATTAAATTGGTGGCTTCCTTTACATGCTGCTCTGGGGGCATTTACTTACGCAATGTTTCCTCATATTTGAATATGCCAAGTTATTCCACAAAAGCGCGTTGGTTTGCTATAAATTAAGCCAAGCCGTGTCTGTTAACTAGCAAGTGTAAGTTTTGACTGCCGGCGCCTGCGCGCCAAACACTTGATTTTATACACTTTGTGGGTTTGGCCCCCCCCTCCTCACTCTTTGTAATTGGAGCAGCGCAATCGCGCAGCTCGGCGCTTGGCATTGGCATTTCACTTTTGGCTAAACAATGGTTTGGCTGCTTTTTTCTTGTTGCTCTCTTCGCAGTGCCCCCTCCCTGCCCCCCTCCTCAGCAATACATGTGGCCGCCTTTCGTCGAACAATTAGTTCCATTAGTTTTGTGGCTAAAGCTGCGGTTGGTTTTTCGCTGCTTTTCTTTAGTTTTCTTTTATTGCTTTTTCCTTCCTTTAGCTTGCAGTTGTTTCCGTATGCAGCTTGCAGCTTGTAGCTGCCCTCAACGTGTATGTGCTTGCATGTTTTTAAATATTGCATTAAATTTTGTTAAATTTTATTAAATCATTTCATTGCGCGTGCAACAGCAACAGCAACAATATTATTAAATAGCATATGCCATAATGCTTCGTGCTCAATTACGAGTTAATATTTATTAATGAGCGGCAAACATTTTTTCATTTTGCGCTGCTTTTTTTTTTTATGCCATCTTCAGTTGCATTTTATTAATTAACGGCTCATCGGCAATTGTGTGTGTGGTTGTAAAATTGCTTGGGCAGCGCCATCTGGCGGCCACTACGTGCATTAAAGTATGCCCAAGCGAGGCATTTGATGTGTGTCTGGCCAGCCAGCGGCTGCCTCTGGGTAAATGACTTTGTAGCGTGCCCAGCATAGATATCAATCAATTATAACTATCAAAGTAATGTTGCTGATGTTGATGATGATGATGATAGCGCCATGCAGCTGCTAATGCTCTTGGCATTTGTTTTATTTGCACTTGACGTATCAGGGACACTTGTTTATTGTTTGAATTGCCACAGCGACAGGTGATGTCAGTTGTTTAATTGTTTGGCATGCCCTTTGGATTGCTGCATAACAAAATGTGTTTATTGGCATTAATTAATATTTATATTAAACAATTAAAATGCATAAAAGACTATTTAACAAATTACATGCATTAATATGTGCAAAACTCTGTAAATAAAAGTGTTGAACGATCTTATAATTTGCTTAAATTTTACATTTGTATTTGGGAGACTGCTGAGCATTTAAAGTTTGAGCAAATGTTTTAATTCAAAAGTTTTGTTATTTAATTAAAACTATACGTAGTTTTACTCTGTCTGCAGTATTCAGTTACAGTTTTTAATTGATTGAGTCTTACATTGTCGGCTGTATCCAAAGGCAATAAAAAAAGTTGTAAAATCACTTTCCGCTTTTTAATTTTAAGCAGTATTAATTTAAATGTTTAACAACAATGCTTAGTTGTTGCCCATGCTTGAATATAACTTAGCGCTATATATAAACTGCAGCTAATCACTTTGATAAATAATGGCGAGCTCAGCAAGCAGCAGCAGCAGCAGCTCTAATTGTAACTGATAAAATGCAATAAACTGTCATCCATTGGGATTATCAACCATAATAATAGCATGGCGCACTAATTAAACGGCTGTTAAGTAGAACACAATGAAAACTCATTTACAAACGCACACACACACACACTCACATGCATGCACACTTATACACATGCAAAAGTACGCAGTCAATTACATGAGCACTTGTATTTGCCAAGAGCTTCAAATGCGCATAAACTGCTGCAAAAGAGCTCAGAGCTCAGTTGCTGTTGTTGTTGCAGTAAAGTTTCGATTTGTGTTGGGATACAAATATTACGCATACGCAGTGTTGCTATTGTCGTTGTCAATATGTACTGTGTAATGTATTTAAAATGCCATTTGTGTAAATGGATTATGTAATCGATGCATTTGCCATTGGATTTTGTGACAAACGTGTGTTCGTCTGTGTAGCCAAATGCATATTTGTATTATTGCTAACTGGGTTGATAACGATATGCTTGTGGTTATTGTTGCTGGCTACATTGGCATTCAACTCGGGGCGTCGCTGCTGCTCTCGTCTCGCGCTCAATATATTGAAGTAAAAGCAAATTGATGCCTTAAGCCAAATATAAACACAATAAAACCAAACAAGCCGCAGCAACAACAATTCTACTCCATATACAGTCAGAGAGAGAGAGAGAGAGAGAGAGGGCGACATTAGCCCAGCAGCTAGCAGCAGGCGGGCGTGGCCTAGAGGGCGTCGCCGGCAATGTGCAGTCAACTTGGCTCACTGTTGGCACTGCCACATTCAAGTCAAGGCAAAGCAAAGCAGTTAGTCAAGCGTAAGACGGCGGCATCGGCATCGGCACTGGGCTAACTGCAAATTGTATGAGCTCAAATTTGCCTGTAAGCTTCAGCCCATGTCGACCCCAAAACAACAACAACAACAACAGCAGTAACAATGGCAGTAAACAGCACAACTCCGTCAGCTGCAAAGTTCTGGCTTAAAACGTTGATAACAAACGCATTTTGGCTTTAGATTTTACCCTCACACTTAGATACGTTCCACACACAGCTGGGAGTTAAGCATTAGCTACAATAACTTTGACAACATTGACAGCGCAACATGAACTACAAAATTGATGCGGATCGATGGGCTTTAAGGGGCTGCAGACTCCTGTGTTGTTTTTTTTATTTTATTTTTTGGTTTTCTTGGCGACTTAGAGTGCAGAGTTTTTGGGGATTTTGTTGCAGCAAACTGTTGACCAGCAGAAGCAGCTGGCTGCTCAACTTTCAGCTTATGTCAGCTCACTTGGGATAGATTACGCTTTATGGCAACAATATTACGTATACGTAGCTGCAGCTGCTGTAAAGCGTGTGCTCAACCAGTTGACTAAAACTGTTTTGAATTTTATAAAAATCATCTGCTTAGATCAAATATGCATAGTTAAGAATTTAATATGAAAGGGGCAAAGAGATTGCTATTTTTACTGCTATCATGAAAGCTTGTTAACAATTTATGTTGTCTTCATTAGTTTTTAATTGGCGCTCAGGGCTTTCATTTAAAACTGTATGTTGCTTATAATTATTTTCAGTTTAAGCCACTTTTATGCTGCTGCGAAAAGTCGACTTTAAGTTTATCTCTTATATTGCATATTTTTAATATCTTTTGTTGCCACATTTTATCGACCATTTTGCTGGTGCTTCAGCTTGTTATTGTTGCTGCTGCTGCTGCTGTTGTTGCTGTTGCTGGTGTTGCATTGTGCGGTTGTGCGGCGGCACTTAAAGCATATTTACTTATGTATATTTTGTTGTTGAGTAAAAATGCATTTTTACTACCTGTTCCACTACGACGTTTGTAACTGTATTTGTGTGCTGCTTGGATGTCTGTCGTGCAGACAGCGCTGCTGCTGCCGCTGCTGCTTATTTTTTTATATGCTTCGTCTTATTGTTGTTGTACACTGATTTAATGCCTGGAGCACTGCTGTTGCATTGTGCGAGCGTTGACGACACAATTTTTGCTTTATGTGCCGCACACACACACATACACATACAATAAAGATATGAAGGCAAAGATATTGCGCATACGCCACGTTTCAGCTTTATGTCCATGCGCTGTCATGTTGTCGCCGTCACAAAAGCTTTGAAGTTGCATAGATAAGCTGACACCGAGTTGTTGCCACGTTGTTGTTGCTGCTGCACTGCTTGCTGCATAACTTGAGGCTAATGGCCGCCTATTGGACATTGCGCGGCGTTAACAGACTTGCCGAACCAAAGCCCAGGCTGAAAGCCAGCAACAGCCCCTAAGCGTATCCGGCATCTAAGTATACTATACTATTGCAATAAAAAAGACGGCACCCGAGGCGTGGCAGACACAGAATAAATATAAAAACGAGGTTAGCTGCAGCAAAAATTGAAACTAACATTTTTAAGTTGTACTGATAAGACTCTCATTATTGTTTGTGTTTAAATCTAAAATATATTATATTATTTATATGAAGCTTGCATTGTAGCTTCATTTATTAAACTGTTTATTGTTTATGTTTAACAATCTGCAATATTTAATTCGCAATAATACGCTTCGCCTTAAATGTTCACTCATTTAGGGCTGCCAACTTGTTTTTAGCTAAAAATACACTGCGTGTCATCCTAGCACGATCAGCAGGCTCAGTGCTGCCATCAGTGCTGTCAGCTTGTTTTTAGCTAAAAATACGCTGCGTGTCATCCTAGCACGATCAGCTGGCTCTAGAGTTGCCACATGTATAAGACTTCTGTTGCAGCAGCCCTCGCAATATAGTTTTGGGCACCCACACACACACACTCACATATATTTATATGTACAGCTTATATAGGAATGAAAATCGCATTTAATGCGCGCATAAATTATTTAGAGTGCACAATTGGAAAATGTAAAAAAAAAAATGGCGCTCGCAACGCTTGGCGCTGCGCACTGAGAATCCTTGCTGGGCAATACTCAATTATTTTAGATTATGTTTGGATTAGTGGTCAGTGTGGGTGCCCACTATGCTCCAAAGTATGTTCACCGAAACGTTGGTTCATTGTACGACTGGTTATTGCACTTGCTGTGTAAGTCTGTGTGTGTGTGTGTGTGTATGTGAACAATAGCGTGGACAGGCAAAAACTAGTTGAGGACAGTTCTGGCTTTTAGTTTTTTATTTCAATTGCTGTTCTAGGCAGCGGTGGCCCAATCAATGCTTAATTGACCCATTTAAGTGGGAGGACGGTCAGTGAAGCGGCGTACCATAAATAACGTTTATGCAGCCCAACAATGCGGATATCTTGTTGACATTAAAAGCATTTTTTATATAGCCCACCGTTGGCATTGTGTCTGCAAGTCCTTGTCCTGTCAGCCTATGTGTTTAATTTATATTAATGGGAGAGCGCTCACTCCTGCGCTCTCTTGGCCCTCATGCACTTCATCAAATCGTTTGTGTGTGTGTGTGTAACTGGCTCATCTGCCTTGCTGGTGGTCTAGCTGAAAATTAATTTACACTACAGCAAATCCCAGATGTCTAATAAAATGTTATGCCATTAAATTTTGTGGCTCAGATAGGCGCCGCCTATGCCATGCCCATTGGAGAATGATTATGTTGATGAGCTGTTATTTTATGGGCATTCAATCAGTTTATTTATGCAAATGAGTTGACAATAAAATTTGCCAATTTATGTGCCATATTAGCGGCGTTTTTATTGCAGCATTGCATTTAAACGAAGTTTATGAAATTAATTCAGATAAACGAGCAAAGATTTGTATTTGATACAAAATAAATGTATACAATTAAATGTATGCCATTTATATTGATTAGTATACGAATTTACAAATGTTTCTTAGCTAATGCTGCTTAAAATTAAAAAGGAAAATTAACTCAACTTATTAACAAGCTTATTGTGCATTCCACACTTTGCATACAAACTTTTAATTGTATTCCACATTCAAGTTAATTAACACTAAACAATTTCAACTCAACTTCTCAAAGCTAACAAGCGTAAAATTTTCAAATAGCTGCCATTTAAACTAACGAAATTCCATAAGCCTGTGGCTAGTTTAACCATAAAATCTTTGTTCCTATATGTACACAGCACAGAGCATAGCAGCGCACACAATATTATTATGTTTCATACTTTGGCTAACCTCAGAAATGTGCAAAAATGTGAATGCCACAATGTGAAGGCAAAAGCTCTCTCAATAATGCTTTTGTTTTGTTGCTCTTAATATTCGTTTAAGCAAACCACATTTGTTTCATATGTGAAATCCATGGCTAACCGCAAAAGCCGCCGGCAATGACACGCTGATTAAATCAAATAACTTATGGCCTTTTGGCGCTGTTAAAGCACGAGAGGAACAAGGCGAAAGGAAAGGAAAGCAAAGGAAACAGTTTTGCCAAACTAAAGTGAACTTACTGTCTCTGTGTGTGATTGTGTGTTCGTGTGTGTGTGTGTGTGTTTTGTTATGCTTGTGATGCTGGTCAGCAGTCAACAGTCGGCAGCGACAAACGGAAATCAGCGTTGCCCCAATCTGTGGTACGTTGGCTCCTCTTCTGCGTTCTGGCGCGTACTTCATTGTGTATGAAATTTGCTCAAATGCAAGCCAAGCAGAAGGAAATTGTTCACACAGATAGCAAATATACATATACACTTACACATACATATATTTAGGTATAGCTAGAGCTGTAGCTATGAAGCATGTTGGCATTTTGAAGACGCCTGCCTGGCATTGCTTTAGGATTTCAGTTTCTTTTCTGCTCGACTGCTGTTGCTATTGCTGCTGTCATTTTTGTTTTGGCCCCTATAAATAGACTACGAGAAACGTTTACTGCAAATGTTCGAGCTCTCTGTCTATGTGTGTGTGTGTGTGCGTGTGCGTCCATTGTTGTAAGTATCTTTTGTTTCAATTGCTTTGCTTGCGGCTCAAAGCCGCGCAGATTTCAGCTTAACTCCAGTGCTGCTGCTGCTGCTGCTGCTGCTGCTTCTTCTTCACAGCTGAAGCAGCATTTTCCCTTTCCCATTCCCATTTCCTTTTGTATGCTGCTGCTGCTGCTTTATTGCAATTGATTTTGACACCGCCTGTTTATGCGTTCCACAATCTGCCAGCTTAATCTGACCCAAGCAAGCATTGTGTTTATGTGGCCCATCGATAAGTTTAATCTCAATTTTTGTTTTGTTTTTATCCGCCGCACTTTGGGCGAACACTCTACACGTTTTTGTTAAAGTTTAACTTGAATTTGTTGTTTGCTTTTGTTCATTGCAGCTACGTGCACGGCATCGGTTCGGAAACGCGCAACTCGCTCTTCCATTTGCACAATGGTCGCGACATGGTTATGGTTACTACCTGCCGGCATGGCAAGAGCTGGCGTGAGCTGCAGGACAATCGCTGCGATGAGGATAATCGCGAATATGACAGGTAAGCGTGCGTTATTTGAATAACCTAAAATAAAAGCCCGAAAAATTGTTTTGGCTGTCATTAAGGTTCTGAAAGTAATTTGTTTTCGGTGCTGCGCGTGCTAATAGCCGCCTGCCACGCCCACCACCATCAAACGCCATTAACCACAGTGTCACACACTAGCTGCAAAAGTGAGTCTGTCGCTATCTGTCGCTTCGTTTGTTTGTTGGGTCATGTGATTAATGTTCAAAAATCCAACTTGACAAGCTCATTTAAATGGCACGACACTTGGGCCAACGCATTATGCGAATGCCAAATCGTTTGCCTTTTCAGCATCATCAGATATCAGACAGAAATACAGACAGCGCCATTTTTAAGGGCTGCACTAAATGGGCAAAATTTTCAATCAAGTTGAAAGCGATCAGACCCAGATCCAAGTAAATTGAATTGAATGTCTATTAGCTGCTTGACACAATGCAAATGACAAGCATATTTAAAATATAAACATACATTTTGACAATTGATGAAGGTGTAAAGTAAAATTTATTTGCGGAAATGAAACAATGGCTTAACATTAACAGTTTGCCAGCTAAACTTTGAAAATTATAATGAATATGAGCTCATCGAATTATTTAAGCACGTCTTGCTTTTCAAATTCAACTGTTGAGTGTTGCCACCTTGTGCGACTTTTCTAGCTATAAAGCTTGCCAACAGCTGTCATCCTAGTATATTCAGCTGTGTTGCTTATTAAGTTTATAAAGTTGAAAGCTGCAGCGTAAAGTAAACTGAAAGAAAAAAAAACATTTACTAAAGTTAAAGTTATCGAACCTTAAACATAATTGTTTGCAAATGATAAACAAAAACTTAAGCACACTTAAACGCTCAAGAAATATTATAAATGAAATTAAATGCAAGCTGCTTTACTGTAAACTGCTAAGGGGCAACAAAATGCATTTAAGCCATTATACAATTGAATTATTGACGCGCTAAGAAATCAGTTTGCTTTCCCAGTCAACTGATTTTTGCTGTTGATTGAGCTGTTGGCGTACAAAGCAGATTACCGTTTTGAATATTTCAATTTATTGTTAACTTTAGAAGCAGCAAAGACTGCAAGGTGTCAGCGCAACATTTACCTTTCACCTTTAATTGAATGTAATTCTTCATAAAGTACAATTTCCCTCAAAGCGAGTGGTGGTGCTCCTGCTGCTGTCTGTAATTTGACATGACTTATGCGACAAATCTGCTTTAGCGTCAAGCGTCAGCGATTTATGTGGACCAAGCCACCCACTAACAGCAAGAGCTATTATCTACTTACAGTTCATTCCCAAGCGTTTCCCATCCACCCAGCACAAGTCAAGCCACGTCAAGTCGAACTCGTCTGGGCGGCTTCCTGGGTGTCGTCTGCCCCAAACTCCAAACTCTGTGCGTCAACTGTTCTACATAATCAAGCAAATTGCTTTCCTACTCACATCATTTTTTAGCTGCTCTCCATTTTATGCCGCCCACTTGTCTGCGAGGGTGTGGCACCATGGTTCATGTCTGTCTGAAACTTCGTTAATGCACCTGTCAGATATGGCGCATATTTATATATGTCGGGCTTAAATTGCATAATGCCTTAGCTGACTGCAAAGATTTTTTGCATATTTTATAATGTTCTTATAGCGTTAGCTGCCCTAGAGACACTGCTACTGGTTTTTGATGAGCTTCACTGCACATTAATATGCAAAATTCAGCATAGTTAGCTCAACTCATTGTTGTTGTTGTTGTTGTTGTTGTTGTTGTTGCTGTGCAGCTGCGGATGAGTCCGAATAACAAAATCTATTCAATATGACAATGACCCAAAATGCAAAAAACTTTAGATATGCCACTTTTTTCTTCGTTGCTCCTGCAAGTTTTTTGTTTCTACTTTTAGCAATCAACGTGCTGCACCCGCAGCAAGTCCTGCTTAAATCAAAAACTGGCCAAAAGCAGCGAAGCGTCAGCATTCAGCTCATAATCTATTTATACACTTTCAAAGCAGTTATCATGAATGTATTATGAGCAACGAGGGTTATTTGGGCATAACTAACTAAAGTGGTAGCAGGGCAAATGGAATTGTAATGAAAATGAAAATTTGTAAATATTAAATTAATTTCGTTAGTTGTGCAAATTGTTAACTCAAGTGCTTGTTGCATAAAAGGCTTAAGATGTGGCTTTTAAGCATTTTGTTTATTTGGACTTTGAAGAGAAAGTTAAATTGTGGAAATAGGATAAAAAATAAATGAGCTCAAGTTTTGAGTAAAAGGATTAAGTGTATGCTTGTGGGTGAAGCTGCTATCGAGAATTAGTAAGCAAAGTGAATTGCTGAAGAAGCTTTAAAATACTCAATTTTATTTACTTTATTATTTAATATACTTAAAATAGTATGGTATAGTATTTTTTGATTAAAATTGTATAAATACAGAAATTATTTATTTATTGGCGAATAAAAGCTTAAAAAAAGCTAGCTTTGTCAACACTGCTCTTAGCTTATGATGTATCGTTATCGATAAACAAGCTTAAATCAGCTGTGGCTTGAATAGAGCTGTGCAGCTCCAATTGCTGGCAGTGTATGCCAAGTTCGCTGCTCTTGGCATAGTTTGTCAGCCAAGTTTTGTTTTTATATACATACATATATATTACCCGAAAATCCATTAAAAAGTTTTGCTGCTACCACAGAGAAAAAAAAATAATAAAAAATCAAAAAGTACAAAAAGGAGCTGCGCGCAAAAAAAAGTGAAATAACTTTAGCAACTGCATGCGGAAAACCTTGTGCTGCTTTTAATGAAAATTTTGTTATACTGTCGCGACGCATTCGCAGTTGCTATTGTTGCCATAATGAGAGCCTATGGTGACAGCTAGGCCAGGCAACGCAACACATGGTCAGCATCAAAGGCCAACAACAAAAGCAATTTAGCTGCACTTTGCTCTTGGCCAGCGGAAAACTGTAATATGCTTTTAGGCGTCCATCGATAAAGTTGATGGCTGTTTTGGTTTTGTTTGCTGCGGCTTAGCCTCGACTGTTGCCATTAATGTGCATGTTGATGATGATGACAGTGAAGCGACGACAACGGATGTGGCAGACGCCAGCGGCGTTTAGTCGGTTGCCACACACACAAAATTTGAAAGCGTCTTGAGTAACTCAAAAGTGTTTGAAATTTTGGTTAACTGCACAAGTTGCAAGAAAGTGTAAAAAATAATGAGACATGCTAACAGACATTGCACGAGTGTTAGAAGAAGAGAGACAGAGAGAGACAGCGCACTTGCTGTCTGTCCTTGACAAAAGTTGAGTTTGCTGCTTTCAGCTCTGCTTATTGCTTCTTCACTTATTATACTTATTTTTTCGCACACAATTTGACAGAAGACGCGACATAAAATGGCAAAATGTGGCCGCAGCCATTACATATACAACACGTCAACACATTGGCCAACACGTTGGCATGACAAGCAGGCCAGGCCGTGCCACACGTTGCAGCACGTAAGATTCTGTGAACAGACACGCACAGCCTGTCTACAAGGTCAGCCCTGGCAGCAGCAGCAGCAGCAGCAACTTTTGCATTTCACTTTTTTACCAAATTCGTTTGGTTCGTTCTTTCTCTTTTTTATTTTGTGGGTAGGCAGACCTTTAATTTGGCTGAACAACTTTCCAAGTTTTTAATTTCGCATATTTCAATACCCTTTGGGGAATGCTTTTCTTTATTGCTCGGCTAACAGCGGGCTGCCTTGAGGGTCACAAAGTTCAAGGACTTGGCTTGCAGCAGCAGCTGCAAAACATTTAATATATGAAAAGTTAACTTTTTAGTTAGCTCTAATTAAAGTAGAAGCTGTATTTTAAGTTTAAATTATTATTACTTTTGTAAACTTTTGCCGCTGCGCCCATTTAACTAAATAATTACATAAATAAATTAGTCTAAAGCACTTTTTTTTAATTGCTAGCTTGATTTATGCGCATTTTTAATAAATGCACACACAATTTCAATTTGTTGAAATGTAAATTTTTGCACCTATTTTTTTGGCGCTGCACAATAAATGTTTGACAATAGTTTATGCATTTTTCATAATGCCTATTTGCAGCGTTATAAATTTCAGCTCTACGCTATTATTAATATTATGAAGCAGGCGGGCCAATGTGCAAGGCTGTGGCTCGTTTTAATCTCAGATTTGTACATAAATCACTTTAAAGGCGACACATACAGCAAACACTTGGCAGAGCAGGTAGTGGCTGCCGGACCATTGGCAATTTCTTTAAGTGCCTTTTGTGTCGCCATTTTTTTCGTAGATTTTTCTGAGCTACGAATTTTGTGCAAAACTTTTGTATGTGTAGCCAATTTTCTTCTTCTTATGTTTGCTGCAAACTTTGCTCGCAAGTCTGGCAATTAAAAAACAGCCTGGCATAAATTCAAATTAAAATTGCGCATACGCAATGGGTACAACGAATTTTGAATGTCTTTAGTTGAAGCTTAAGTGCTGCTGACTGCCTATAAAAAGAAAAGCCAGCCAAAATGTCTTACTGCGGTCTGCTGTATTCATTATGAGCCATTAACACAAGCTGGCGACACCGACAGAGAGAGAGAGAGAGAGAAAGAGAGCGAAGACTGGCGCGGTCTGTTGCCAGTTTTTGGTTGCCTTAAAGCTGGCTCAACGCGCTTGCCACTTGTAACTAATGCGCCATATTAAATGCCATGACAATGGCAACTTTTGCAGCTGCTTTTTGCCACAGCGTTCGCTCTCGCTTTTGCATTGACTGCACTTCTTGTGTTTGGCTTTTTTGTTTGTCTGCTGGCAACCAAATTGTCTTTATTTCAAATGCTATTAAAAAAATAGTAAAAAGCAGAAGCAGCAACAAATAAAATAGAACGCAATTTTCATTGAAATTCATCGCAATTTCGTAGCAAGTTCTCCTTTTTTTTTGGGTTGTGTGTGTGCCAGTTGAGTTTTGAGCTGCACTTGGCTTGAATTAAGTTGCGTTGAGCTGCTTATTTGTTCTTATTCTTTTGGGAGTTTTAATTAATTTTGCGTTTGCTGCTGCTGCTGCTGCTGCTGGCGCTGTTGCTGACAAGCAATCGACCCAAGGCTGTGTAATACGAACTACGCGAGACTCACATTGCAATTAACAAATGGTGCGGCAAACGTTACGTATACGCAATATGCGTTGCTCGACAAGCAATTTGCCTGTCGGGCACGCACACACGGAGGCAGGCACAAAGACACGCGCAATGACAAAGCAAAATGTGATACTCGACGCAACGACTAAAACAGCGATAACAACAAAGAGAACTCGAACTCAAAACCTATCAAAGGCAGTCAACCTAAAACCTTGGCGATGTAACTGGAGAGTACATTGTGCATATGCGGATGCTCTTAGCGTATATTTGAATTCGAAAAGTAATTTTTAAAATTTGATTGCTAACAAGGTTTAGCCTAAATGTCGAATTTCTCTCCGGGCTGCTAGCAAGCATTTCATATAGAGAGCCACAGCTGCCTGCCAGTCATGCTGTTATGATCTTAGCTTTTTTTTTTGTTTTTTTTTTTTGTTTGCTTTTCTTTTGCATGCAGTTCAGCTAACGGCTCAGCTGTCAAAGGCAAAAGGACTTTGGGAAAATCACAACGTCAGTTTGCCAGTTAGTCAATAAGCTTAGCTACAGTTGACCAAACAAAACAAAACAAAACAAAAACGGAAAAGCAAAATAACAAAGCGACAGTGGCTGCTGAGAAAAATTATCATACCTGAGCTGACAGTTTGGTAAAGCAACCTTTGACAGCTGGAAACCCACTTAAATTATGTGCCCGCTGTGCAGATGCCAGAACAAAACTAAGCTAAGCAGAAGCTTAGAGAGTAACAACTGCTGCTGTGCCAACTTACAGTTGTTGATGTTGCTATGTTAATTTAGTTGACCATAAAGCAAAGTACAGCAGCAATTGACATGAAGTTTTCTGTGTGTGTGTGTGTGTGTGAGTAGATTAATTACACTGTGTGTTGGCAACAGGTGTACAAATTTATTGCCTTAGCTGTCAGCTAAGAAGTCTATAACTAATTTATGCGTTTTACAAAGTGTTAACTAGTGTTATTCTATATGAAGTGGCAGCCTGTGTGTCTAATGAAGTGGAGCGCCATGTTGGTGGAGCGCGTTAAGTAAATGGCCAGCGAACTTTAGACGCAACAAACTGTGTGTAAATAGCTAAAGTTTCGCATGTTGCACACAGCACGTTGCAACTACAACGAAAGCAACTAAACTATTTGCACAGCTAAAACTTAAACTCTAACTTCAACTTGCACTAAAGCTAAAGCCGAGAAATTATTTAATGAAAGTCGTGTGCACGTTTCAACTACACTAACTAGTACAAAGAGCAATAACAACAACAACATGCCATGTTGGCTGGCAACAGGAGTAGCCTGCGTATTGTTTGCTCCACTGCAGTGCATTGAACCCTGCGAGCCGCATATCCACTCACTAATTAGCGCGTGAGGTCAATCGTTAAAAACTGTGTTGTATTTTTTACTCGGTTTCTTCTCTCTGCTGCGCGCTAGTCACGCCCACCTACGCATAGCAGTTAAGTCAAAGTGCAGCTAAAAATGTTAGTTTATTTAGCTGAACTATTTTGCTAGCTAACGAAACGAATGCAAGCAATTTCCGCAAATGATTCGTTATCCCAAATGCAAGGCGAGTGAAATATAGTTTAATAGCAAACAGCGTCAGTTGCTAGTTGCAACATGAAAAATAATGGCTTAGAATCTAAGCTGTACTAAAGCTTAGAGCTACTAGGAACTGCGTTGTAGAATTTTATTTATTTTAAACATAACTTTATGCTTAGATTTTTTTTATTTAGATTGTGCATATCATAAGCTTTAATTTTTAAAGCATGCAATTTATATTTATATTAAATTGTTCTATTATTGATGCGCTCTTGTATAATTTGTATTTCAGTGTGACCAGTTTCTTGTTTACCTGCCTGCACCATCGATAACACTTCGTTATCGTTAGAGTAGTTAGCTTGCTCATCTCCAATCAGTTTCTAGTTTACCTGCCTGCACTATCGATAACACTTCGTTATCTAGCTTTAGTTAGCTTGCACATCTCCAACATGCAGCTGTAATAACTTTGCTGAAAATTCCGTGTAAAATCCCTTTGTTTTGCTTGCTAGAAATCTTCATTGCAACTCACGTTTCTATTATGCTTAAGTCGGCAGCCTTGGCTGTTTTTAATAAATTCATTTGCCAGCGTATGCTCGCTTCGCTTACTCCCTAGTTGATGCAGCTTGGGCTTGTTTTTGTTTGCCTGTGTCTGTTGCTTACAAATGACTTTTGGCCACTGGCGTTTGCCTATGCATTTGGCACTGTAATTTTTCAGCCAAAAAAACAGAAAAAAAAAAGAAAACAACAGAAACAAGAAAACTTTCAAATAGCAGTCAACATGCAATTTATGTTGTTTACTCAAGATTATTCATAAGCTCTGCGCAGGACAACACACAGAGGCGCTGCCTCTCTTTCACTCTTGCTCTCGCTCTGTCTCTGTCGCTCGCTTTGACTTTTGAAATTGTTTGCCGTTGTCAATGCAATACAAAAACGCTGTGCCTGCAGTTTTCTAATAAATTTTCTGCTGAATTTGCTTTAAAAGCGCTCGCAGCCCATAGTCGGGCACAGAAAATTGCTGACCCATTTGGGGGGCTAGTAGGGGCCAGCAGGGAGGCGTGGCAACATGCCTAACTACATGTAATTTTACGCGCAACTTCACTTGTAAGCGCTAATGCAGAGTGAGGGTGCGGGTGAGTGTGGGGACTACATACTCGCCGCAAGCTATACAAATGTTTGTGTTACATGGCGTATGCTTAATATGCAGCTTTGACCGCTTTGATTTGGCATTAAAGCTGGCATCAGCAGCAGCAGCCAGCACAGCACAGATTTGTGGTATTGTGGTGCGCTCGAATTGAATTACATTGCGTGTATGTGTGTGTGTGACTAGGCTTTGACTTTAGGTGTGAGTCTTATGGCCATTTGCTGCTGGCCATTAACCGATTAGCATTAAACGCAATCACTCTGGCATGAGGCATTTAATTGCAATTAATTTAGTCATGCGCTTGCTTTAAAGCTGCGCTGATTTCTATAAGCAAAGCAGACATAAGTTAAAGCAGTCACATTCACGGTTCAAAGTTCACCGTTCAATTGCATACAGTTATGCTTCATTTAAGCTGCCACATCGATCTCGGAACGACAAGCGCGCCAGTGTTCAATTAATTGCTGCAGAATGCCATTATGCAATGCCATGGCTCTTACTAATTTACATCCATGTCGTTTACACTCGCTGCGTTCTCTCCTTCACTTACTTGTTACCTTTTATACATTTTGCATTGTTTGCTTCATCTCACTTCAGATACGACTATGAGACGCTGTTGCAAAATTCCACGTTTTGTTTGGTGCCACGCGGACGTCGCTTGGGCTCGTTCAGGTAAGCACGAAAAAAAATAAATAAACACATAAAAAAGCGTTTTCATTTTACAGCTTATGGCCTTTTCATTGCGCCTTTATATGTATAAACCTATTTTATTTTTTTGTAATTGTTTTTTATATTTTTTTTTGTTGTAGATTTCTTGAAGCTTTGCAGGCTGGCTGCATTCCCGTGCTATTGTCCAATGCTTGGGTGTTGCCATTTGAATCGAAAATCGATTGGAAACAGGCTGCCATTTGGGCCGATGAACGGCTGTTGTTGCAGGTAAGCTTCAATATCATAAAATATATATAGCTGGGCGCTATCTATATAAAATATTGTATGCATGAGTTTGTGTGCATGTGTGTGTGGGTGTGCAGCATAAAATATGAAAACGCGTTGCGACTGATGCCCGTTTTGTCTACAAGTTTACTGAGTTTGTTTTGTTTGGCTTTTTGCTGTGTTTTTTTTTGTGCTGGGTAACCTACATCCGTAATAGGATTCTCTTAGCTATATGTGTGTGTGTGGGTGTGCGGCACCTGCAACCTGTGCTGTCTATTTATCAGCCACGCCCCGTTTGCTGCTGCTGTCAGTTGAACATTGTGTCATTTATTGACGATTTAATGTCTCTAAAAGCTCGACGCCATGTGTTGCTGCAACATGCAACAAAATAGTCTACCAGTCAGAAGTTGAGTTCATAAACAAGATCATTAGTTCAATTTAAAAAAATAAATGAGAATATTAATTGAGTTGCGCAATGCCAAAAGTTTGCTACACATTTACAATTAATTTATTTTAAATGCATTTTACGTGTAATAATTTATTTTAGCTGTATTTCCAAAAACGATAATTGAATGCAGCACAAAATATTATTTTCTGTGAAAATAAATGTTCAAATTATATAGTGAATGTTTTGTTGTATAATTTATGAAGATATGCATAACGTATGAAAATTAAATTAAAGAACAATTAGCTATTTTATATAAAAATGTGACTTAAATTTAGATAGCGTATGATATTTTTTATTTTAATTTATAAATTATTTTTTGTACTTGTCAAGCGAATAATCAAATTTGTATGTTCATGTCTTTGTTAATAGCAACAAGTTATATAATAAAATAATAACTATTTGACTGCTCAAGTAGTTCATTTATCTTTAGCTACAACTTTCTTTATTCTTATTGAATTATTTCCTATGCATGTGCATCGCGATTGATTCAAGATTAATCGCTTTAACTGCCAGGATTGCATTTTTTTGCACAACTGCTGCTGCCCTAGTTCTCAAAATAGAATGCGCTCCTGTTGCTGAAGCCTTGCTGACAAAAATTGCCTGCCATTCGCAATTGATGCATGAAAAATGAATCGTTAGTGCACGAAGATTGCAAAGACATTTGCTACGTTGCCCTGGACAGCTGCACACCTGTGTAGGTGTGTCTCTATGTATGTGTGTGTGTGCAGTTCGTGCCCTGGTCATTTTGTTTGCATTCAATGTTGCTGTTGTCGTGCTGAAATTTTCTATGGCTCTATTGCTGTTCCTGTTCCACTTTGAGTTCGCTTCGTATGGCTTCATTCGCGACACAGTCTTGGCGCATTGTTTGCCAATTGCATTGTCCTTAGCGTAGTTGGCATGTTTGCCTTTATAGTTTATTGGCAGGAAATGCAATTAATTAAGTTAACTTGAGCAGGAAACTTGAGCGAGCGCACACACAGCAGACGGCCAGACAGCAAGGCAGACAGACAGACAAACAGGCGGCAAACTCTTTAAAATGTTTCAATTTGTTAGCGGCATACGCTTTGGCATAATTATGATGAATGTCCTGCAGGCTAACGCTTAACTAATTACGCGCGTGTCAGTCAACTGCACTGCGGGCAGAGTAGCTCGCTGTCTCGCTGTTGTAATTAATGCATTGTGCTGTGGCTGAGCCGAGATTACGCATACGCCGCGTTGTAGCAACACAAGCTCTAATTAGCTGCATTTACATTCTCTTTTAATCTCTTACACAGGTGCCCGACATTGTGCGCTCCATTTCAGCGGAACGCATCTTCGCCCTACGCCAGCAGACGCAGGTCCTGTGGGAGCGCTACTTTGGCTCCATCGAAAAAATCGTGTTTACTACACTCGAGGTAAGTAGTACTACTTTGTTCAGTTTCTTTCTATTGCTCCCTTCATCTGTTCTCGCTGCATGTTACAACTTGTCGTCGTTGCCACAAAACATTCTTCATGCAACTTTGACATATTTTGGCAACGACTTTGCCTCGCATGTCGCTGTCGATGCAAAGCTGCATATGAACATAAGTTTTGCTCGCAAAATATGTTGTGGGCCCCCGCATACAATGCACAGTCTGTGCAATAAGTAGGCAGCCCACAAAGTTTGTCGCGCACAACGCTTAACACTGCCAAAAGTTTGTCAATGTACGACAGCTGCTGCTCTCGAGTTCTGCTGAGTTCTGATGAATACGTGTGCATATTTATATGGAACTCCAAGTTGGCGAGCATTTCTTATAAGAATTTAGTTCATACGTAAAATTCTTCGATTTACATATGCGCATAGAAAAGAACTGCATAACGTTAATTTAAATTAATTGGTGGTATTAATTCTTGGCGTGCTTCCTTTGATTCCCTTTTGATTATCGATAACTGATTAATACAAATATAAAGTTCAGTTAACAGCTTTAGCTCTTAAAACAGCTGATTGTATTCTTAGCTTAGTTTGATTAAATTTAAATTTCTGACACAATTCATAAAAATAAATTAGCTTAAGACACACACACACACTGCCAAACTGTAGCTATGAAATGAATTTACGTAAAACAATTTTCTGCTAGCGTTTGCATACGTTACTCTGAACGCTGAAAGCGAAGGCGCACACTTAAGTAGCAAATAGTCTGTTTATCTATGCGCCTCGCAAAGCCAAAAGTATCTGTTAGCTACTTGCTAAGTAGCAGCCATGGCTGACGCTGGCGCTAGCCGACTATTGAATTTGAATGTGGCACGTTGCGGGCTACGCCCAATGCACACGACATGCGATGCGAGTGGAGTAGACAAAACAGTTTTCTAAGGACCTCAAGCTGGGATGCGGTCTGGCAACAGGAAATCCAAACAGACTATTGAGCATAGAATGCTGCGATACGTATAAATAATGCAAACACACAGACACACATACGAACGCATATGTAAAGTTGTTTATATAAAATGAAAATGGCAAGCTGAGAACGCGACATGCAACAGTGACAAGTACGTTGAACGCTGTCGTCGCCGCTGACGACGATGAGGAGGCGAAGAGTGAGAGCGAGCAAAGCTGAACAGAACATTGCCAATGTTGATGATGAAGCCAAAACCCAACGTAACCAAACCGCCAACACTGGAGACCACTTTTCAACACTCAAATTGACACACGCACACACACACACCAACACACACAAGCAAGCGCAAGAGACAGTTACGAGGCTATGCGAATGCATGGGACATTCAATTTTGTGTAATCATCAGACGCAACGGTAGAAAAGGGGCGCTGACGACAGGATGCTGTAGCGCTTGGGCAGGATGCGGCTGCTACGCGAGCTGCTGTGGCGAATCTTTTAGCGCTGACAGACACATTAAAAAGTCGACGACATGGTCGGTCATGTGGTTTGCCCCACACTGAACGCTCTACGAGATTGACTTTTGTTTTCCCCTTACTTGCTAAAAATTATTTGCCTAGCAATAATCAATTTACAGTCAGCGTTTCGCATGTGTGTGTTGGTGTGTGTGTTAGCCAAATGAAAAGCAAATATTTGCCAGACTAACGTGAGCAGCTCTCTTTTCAAAAAAGTGACCAACACACGCACTCTCGGCTAACAAAATGTTGCGTATTGTTAACATAGTCAACCAGCTGCTGTTGCCACTGGACGCAGCACAAACATGACAGCCAGTCAGCCAGCCAGGCAGGCACCCAGGCAAGACTGTTGCTGCTGCTCCTTTTGCTAATTGGCAGCCAGCAACAGCAACACGCAGGCATTGACACACACACACGCTAAGAGTGCTATGCATGTGTGTGTGTGAGCTAATTTATGTCAGCTGCCTAGCTAATTTGCACTCCATTATTATTATTGGTTGGCCTTTTATCGGCAATACGTTAATTAGATTTGGCTCCTGCACGCTTTGGCGGTTTATAGCAAGTTCGGGTTAATTAAAAATTCTATAGGTGCTATGAACTGTTGTAAAATGTTTGTATTAAATAAATAGCTAAAAGTTAGTTTAAATATGTTTAATGCTGAGCTTAGGCCTTTAATAACTGTTTACATCAGATTTAAATTTATGATTACTCAAATGTTTGAAAATAAATTTTCAAAATAGCAAAAATTTCAGTTAATTAATTAAAACACAACGTTAGTTATTAAAACATAAAGATTAAGATTAAGATACAATATTAAAACAAATACATCTAGCTTCTAAGTTAAGAGATCTTAATAGAAAGATTGGTTACTTCAAATTAATATAAAAGCAATGTGAATTTGTTGTTTATATTTTTTAACAAACACTAAGAAAACTGCTATTCGTAGCGTAATTAGATTCCGACTTGGGAAACTAAAAAAGCTACTTCTAACAAAGTATTAATTAAATAAGTTTGCTATTCTTACAAAAAGAGCAAAACTTTGATAGTTACAGCAGCTAACAAATGGCTACTACACAAACTTAAACTGTTAGACAACCCTAACATTGTTATCGATAGTCTTGAGAGGCAACACGATGTATCGTTGCCTAGCTTTATGCATGTAAATAGTTTTGATTGATGTTAATAAATAAATATCAATTAAAGCTTTTGGCTTAAAATATTTATTTAACTCAAGTTGCTGTTGACTGTTGATATTTTTGCAATCTGTGTTGGCTTTTAGCACATAAATAAATAAGATCTGACTTTAGCAAAGCTTTTAGGCCTGTCTGCATGCGTTGAATGTTATAAACAATAAATTTACATTAGCATGCAGTTTGTTCTTATAAATTTGATGGGAATATGTTGTGGCATCAGCAAGTTCATTGGCCATTGTGGCAGCATTGAAATTCCAGAAAAGTGCAACTAATGCAAGCATGCAACATTTTTTTTTTCTGCTACACACACATACGTGCAACATGTATGTGTATATAGCCTTGAGCAGCGCGTTGCTGCAAGTTTGATTTATGCGTCGCGATTAAAAAATGAATTGTGGCATTTTCGACAGGAGAAAATGGTCACGCCCCGCCCATCAGCTATATGTTATTGTTATATGTAGGTGTGTGTGTGTGTGTGTGTTCCTGGGTGGCACGTGTGGCACGTAATGCGATGCAACCCTTTGGGCCATACGTTCCACATTTTGCATATGCCAAATATGCAGCTGCTGGTCAGCCTTGCTACACCCTGTGGCTTTAATATGAAAAAACTTTTTGTGCACATATTTGTTGAAAAATAGTTGATGTGTCCTGGTCCTGGTCCTGGCTGCCTGTGGCCTGTCCTGGCCTCGCTTGCCACATCACGTTGCTGTCTGGGCACCCAAAGCTGAATTTATGCATAGGCCCAGACGCTGGCAAAGCGGCGCTTGCTAAGCTTAAATTACGCTCATATGTCTGGCAATTTGCTTTTTATTAATCAAACGCATATCAAAGCGCAAAAATGCTCAAAAAACTTAACAGCAGGACCTCTCACATACATAGCTGTGTGTCCCCAGACATGCGAGTTTATTTTCTTGCTATTTTTATTTTGAGCAGGCAAATCACGTCGCTGCTGACAGGCGGCAGACAACAAGGACACGCCCTAGCAGCAGCAAAATCTAATAACCTTTTAGTCTAATAGCTTAGACCCAAAACACAAACAGACACACACACAAGCACAAATACACATATGTATATGCCTTAGTGTGACTGTTGCTGAGCAGGCATGAAGTATGCGCATCCTTGTTGCTGCTGCTTAAGGCTCATTCAGGCAGCAAATTGATTTAGGCATTAACAAGCCTACGCACAAGCAAATACTTGCCATAATTTTTGCGCTTGCTGTTTTTCCTGTTCATTTCCGCAGAACTGAAAAACAGATACGAAAATATATATAGCAGGTACTACTAGCTATAGCCCACAAGTGCTCTGGAACTCTTTTTGTGGGCGTTGAACCGCAACTGGCAGCTGATGTTGGATTTTGTTTTGAGCTTGCCAGCAGCTGCTGCTGCCGCTACTACTACCAAAGTCAACAAGCTAACAGGGCTAAACAGGGTTATTTCAAGCACTCTGCAAACAAGCAGCACAACAACAACCCAAACCTGAACCACAAATATACTCGTAATGGGTTAAAAGGTGACCCAGCAAGAAAGGCAGCCTGCCAGCATGCTGGGGCTATAAATGATGGGGTTAAACGTCAGCTGGACGCCAAAACAAATTAAGCAGTTATTTTTGGGGTTTTAGGCGCTATTTAGCACTCAGCAGACAACATTCAAGAGTCGAGTCGAGCTCAGCTTTTGTGTTCTGCTCTGTGCATTTGTCATTTAAGCATTTAAGTGAAACTGTCAGTCATTCGGCAATCGCTGATAATGATGCATGACTTGCAAATAGCTGTACTGAGAGTAATTAGGACATATTTCTTTGTTATGCAGTGGCTTTCCAATTGCTATCGATTGCTTTATGCTATCGATAATCAACTTGGCATAATTAAGTAACTAGAATTTATAGGCTGCAAGTTCAATTTACATTCAGTTGAAAATTTTTTCTGCCAAGACTTTTTGCATATTGTTTACATTCTAGTTAAACTAAATTTAAACTATAATTTATTAAGCTAGATTGAATATAGAGTTCCAAGATATTGAATGGTGGCTGCCAAACAATTACAATAGTTAATTGGATTTACTCAAAATTCGTAACATTTGAATTTATGCATGCATTTCTTTTTTGAATTTATTTATTTTATTATGTTTAAAGATTATAAAAAGATCTCTTACGCATTTTAGTTGCAACATAAATGAAAAATGAGCATTAGAAATGTAAATATAAAAATCTCAGCTCTCAGTCATGCTTATAAATCCAATTAAATATTAAAATCAAGACAGCTGACAAATGACAAAGAATGTGTAGCTGTGACCACAAGAATTGTTGCTTGTGTGCCTTAGCCTGATGGTTCCTTGAGAAAATAATCGTAGTTACAATTCGTTTCGTTGGTTCCGGTATGGCCTGATCCGCAGATTTGCATAATTTTATTGTGTGCTGAACTTTGGCGTCTAACCCAAAAAGCTGAATACACAATAAAACACACACACACACACAGAAACAGCTGTACATGTGTGTGTGTGTGTGTATAAGTAAAGCAACCGCAATGTTGTAGCCACAAAGCGAGCTGTGAAAGGAGAGAGAGAAACGGGGCGAGGTCATTCATAGACCACTTACCAACTTTGCCATATCCGCTAGCTATTGCCCAAAATCTTTGCCTAAGCCTAAAAGTCTCAAAGTGTGTGTCTTTGTGTGCGTGTGACCGATAAGCGTGTTGGTGTGTGGTGCACTTAAGTTGCACAGTGACCAAATGTTAAAGTTCGAAAATGGACAGCAAACCACAATAAGCCAGCCACCTAGCCCCTGCCACGCCTCCCCCACACAGCCTTTCACTTAATTCAAACTGCAAGCTAAAGCTGTGTGCGTGTGTGTCTGTGTGTTATTGTTATTTTGTATGTGTGTGTGTGAATGTGCAATGCCTGGGCGACTCCTTAGGCCAAGCTGTGGGTTAAAGTTTCTTCGCTGCACAAAAATATGTTGCCTACTTTTAGGCAGCTGTCCAAAAAACTGCTATGCTCTGTGTATTGGTGTTTGTGTGCGTGTGTGTGTGTGTGTATCCGTGTGGGTGTATATGAGTTTATCAACTGCTGCTGCTTAAGTTTTGTTGTGTTGCTTGCGTCGTTGAGATTTGCATTTCAAAAGCATTGTGGGCGTCAACACGCCCAGTTAACTCTTATACTCACACACACACACACTCACACATACAAGCACACGCACACTGCTGTACACCTGCATAGTGGCAACAACTTATTACTTTAACTAATCCTATTATGCGCAAGCAAACGTGCGCCCAAGCGCCAGAGAACTTTTACTGCAACTACTTTGAAGTTCTACGCCTCACCGACTCAGCTTACACCCACGCACTCTTGCCTTCTCTTTCACTCTCGCTGTTTGTCCACTTGTCCGTTCATTCATTCCATTGAATCGTGCGCTCATCCAAGCGCCGCTAAGTTGTCTTAGTAGCTGCTACCGCTGCTGCTACAGTTGCAATTGCACAGTAAAAAATAAATCTCCACTTGCTTAAAAGTTCGCCATTTACTTTGTCAGCGGCTAACCTAGTTTCAACCGACACTAATGTGGTTTATGTTTAGTGCACAAGTAAAAATATAAACACAAACATATATAATGTTTAAAAGAAATGAGCATGAAATTTGGTTGACATTTAATAAGCTGCAAAGCAGCGAAAAGCTTTAAATGAATTTGTTTAATTAGCAAATTTCATTTGCGCAATAAATAAAAGTAATCTTCTTATGCAGAGTTTAGCTATTCATTGTTCGCATAAATTTGAAATTTAGTTTCAAATAAATACTTTCGACTAATTCCGTCAACTTAAGTACAGTTGCCAATTTGTTTATAAATTGGCAAGCATTCAAAATATTTATAAATAAATCAATCGTCATCGGCGAGTTATTTAAAACCAGCAGACAAAATGTTATACAAATATAAAGTTGCTAAGCAAATATATATTTTGTTATTATGAGTCCTTCAGCTCAATTTTCGCAGTGCTCTGCCCACTGTAGTTAATTTCACCTGCTTACTGTCCAGTTTGCTTTGGCTTTGGCTTGTAGGGCAAAGTTTGAGTTGAAAGAAAATGCCGCGACAGCAGAGCTAAAGTTTTGCTTGGGATTTTACTTTTTGAAGCAGCACACCAGCGAGTCCTGAGTTTGTTTTCTTGCTGCTGTTCTCGGGTAAAGTTTATGGCGCCTTTAATTGAATTCAGCACATGTTTCCAGCGAGTTTTGCAAACAGTTGATTTGGTTTTTGTACTCGTACATCATTCATTTTATTTTAAACCAAATGCATTACTTGTTTGTATGTGTGTGTGGATTTTTAACATTTATAAATACAGCGAATTGTTTGAACAATTAAGGCATAATTAAACATACGTACATAGTTTGATTGTATTACATTAATAGTTTAAGTTTTGATATGCATCAAAGGAGGCCACAATTTGTCGTCTGCAGTGAATGTCTCAAGCAGTTGATGAGTTTGTTTGTGTGTGTTGGTGTGTGTGTGTGTGTCTGTTGGTGTGTTTAGAAGAGCATGGAAAAGAGACTTCTTACGCCAGTGGAGCCTACTCCGGAACCGGCGGTAAAGCCGGTGCCGGGCGCTCCGCTTGTGCGATGCCGCGAGACATGGCTGGAAACGTTAGCACGGACACGGTCGTAGCTGGCAACATCCTGTAAAGCATAAAAAACATATAAATAGATTAATGGCTTGTCGGCTGAGCACTCTGGGGGTTTTGCGTACTGGTCGAGCACAAACTCGAGATGCTTGCAGTGGCGGCAGATGTCACAAGTGCCGCATGTGTTGTATATGGACAGTACTCTCACCTCTTTGTCGGCGTTGGCCAGCACCGAGCGCATCGAGTTGGCCACCGGCCACTTCTTCTTCATCACCAGATTGTTGGGTGGGTCATGTGCAGCGCCGGCATCGACCGACCAAATGGTTACAGTTGCGCCGCCCAGCACCTTGGAGCCGCGTGAGAATTTAAATGCCAGCTCCTCGTCGCCAGCAATGCGTGTCAGCTGCCAGCCCGTCAGATTCATTTCCTCGCTGCCCTTGTTGTGCAGCTTGATGAAGCGACCCTCGGTGTCGGCTTCCATAATCTCCAAATCGCCCTTGGCGGCGGCATTGACCGAGTACTCGGACAGCGTGCGATCCTCGCTCTCATCGATGACAGTGCGACGACGCTTGACAGCGCCGGAGCCGCTAATGCCGGGTGTAGCCGAGCGACGACCGCTGGGCGTAATGCGGCCCGAGCGGGAGCCACCGCTGGCGCTCAGATGGCTGGCGCCATTGCTGGAAATGCCCGAATCTGTGCCCGGACGGCCGGGTGAGGTAATGTTCAAGCGACGCTCCTCGCCGCACAGCAGCTTGTCATAGGCAGCCAGCTCCAGATCCAGCGACACCTTAATGTCCATCAGATCCTGGTACTCCTGCAGCTGCTGAGCCATCTCATTGCGCATGCGCTGCAGATCCGCCTCCAAAGCGGCAATGTACTGATTATGACGCTGACGCTCCGTGTCCAGCAGATTCTCCAGCTCACGTATGCGCGCCTAAGCAAAGACAACAAGCTATAATAAATATATTTCCTATGCGTGTGCTGGCTACTTACATTGAGACTAGCATTGTCGCTCTCCAGGTCGCGCATTTTGTTGTTCAGTCCATCGATCTTGGTGCGCATCATGCGCACTTCCTCTGTGGCATGCAACGAGCCCTGTGCGGCGCGTGCGGCAGCTTGCTTCAGATTTTCAATCTCATTGTCGTACAGCAGCTCAATCTCCTCACGATTGCGCGCCATTTGTGCCTCGTACTGATCGCGCAGCTCCTGCAGCGACTGTTGCAGCTTGTCCTCATACTGGCGCGCAAGGCGTCCATCGATCTCGCTGATTTCGATCTGGCGACGCGAACGTGTCTCGGTGAGCTCCTGTGAGTGCACCTGATCCTTGAAGGCCAGCTCCTCGCGCAGACTCTGGTTCTGGTTCTCGAGGTCAACACGTGCCAGCGTCTCTGCCTCCAGCTGCTTGCGCAAATCGTCCAGCTGGCGACGCAGGCGTTCATTCTCAAGCATCAGATCCTTGTTCTGATCCTCGAACTTTTTGCGATCGTTCAGCGCTTGATTGTATTTGCCGTTGACTTCATTGAAGCGAGATTCATAAAGACGCGCATTATTCTCAGCAACTGTAGCCTCCTTGGTCTTTTTATCAAGTCTAAAAATTGAAATAAATAAAAAATTAACAAATTACTCATCGACATTTATCAGTGTGTGTGACGTCAGCTTGCTAAACAAACAAATACAACAACACTGCTTGCGCTCCCTCTGCCATTCTCTCTCTCTCTCTCTCTCCCATTCGCTTTAGTTTTGTTCTTTGCTTGCCTTGAAATCGTCACATGCCATTAGCATAAAGTAGCGAAGCTATTTTTTGCCCAGCATAAGCAAATCCCACTCTGCCTCGCACTCTCTGCTTTGCTCTCCTAACTTAATACGCATAATTAATGTGCGCTCTGCCATTTTAATATTTTATATATGCAACTGAAAAACAAACTTGTTTATTTGCTTAGCCAAAAAAATTCCACAATGCGACGACGACTGTCGTCAACGCGGGGCTCGTGTCTTGCACGTTTTTAAAATTATTTATAGCCCAAATTAGCCACAACAAACATAACACACTATTTACTTATTTAAATATAATTGAGCGTCAAGTATTTGTTTATTATTTTTTCGCCTTAAAAGTCGCTTAGACACTGCGGCGCCTTTTAAGGCAACTTGCCCCCAGTTTGTTTGTAAATTGGTTTTGTAACTTTTGTTACATTACTTGACGAAATAGCCAAAGTAAATAAACATTCTATTTTGGTTGTTTTTTCTTTTCTTGTTTGCTGGCTGGCTAATCAACAATTTCAGAAATAGCCAAGGTTAGGAAATTGTGTGCGTGTGTATGCGCAATATATTAAGTATACGTATAGCTGGCCCTGCTTCCATGACAGCTGCACATAAATAAAAATGTGCGACCTAATTTTGCATAGCAGAGTTTATAATTGAACTAAACATAAATGTTGAAATATTAAAACAAAAAGAAATTGCAACATTTTGTTTTAAAAATAGTTGCATAAATCTATAATTGTTTACGCACAAAGAACAAAGCGCCATTTATCTATGCGCACAAAGTATCAACAGCATAATTAAGCCCGCAGCAGCAGCAGCAGCTTATAAACAAACAAATACAAATATATGTTTAATACCCGTAGTAGTTAGCAGCAAAAAAAAAAATAAACCGCAAAAATAAATATTGCCTTTGATGATGATAACAACAAACGCACTCGCTGACAAATACAGCAAATGTGTATTGCCCAAAAATTCCGATTGTTGACATCATAAGCCCCCGTCCCCACCACCCCCTTAAACCGGTATTACACGTTGCCTGGGCGCACAAAACTCTAAATATTACAAAATACATAAAAAGCAACGTAGCGCGCTATTTTTGCTGCGTATGACATCATGAACAAATATTGAACTGAATAGCACACGGCTACCTTGAAAGAGTTCACATGGCTTGCTTAGACGCAATTTCTGGAGTTAAACTCGGCATTAGTCTAACCCATATAAATGTGCTCAATAGCCATAGGCCTAGTAGGCCTAGCAGCTCTCTTGCTCATTGGAGGTTTCTCGAAGCGCAAATGCATAAAATAAACAACAAAACCAAAGAGAGCGAGTGCGAGAGAGCGCGACCGCCATGTGCTTCGAATGACATCAGCGGCTCACACACACATGTGCATGCCTGTGTCTCACACCGACATGACATCATTGCGTCGAGAGTCTGATAAGTGAGCTTTTGTTTAAGCATTTTTGTTTGTGTTGTTTTTTTTTTTTTGCTTTACCTCTGCTTTAAATCATCGTTTTCCTCCCACAAGCGCTTGATATCGATCTCTAGCTTGGCCTTCTCTTTGGCCGTCTCATCGAGCAGTTTGCGTGCAGCGGACAGTTCCTTTTCATAGACCGCCTTGATGTTCGAGGTCTCGCGGTTGACTGTCTCCTGTGCAATCTGCAGCTCCTGTGTGAGGCGTCCGTTCTCGTTCTCCAGATTGCGCATGCGATCAATGTAGCAGGCGAGGCGATCATTTAAATGCTGCAGTTCCTCCTTCTCCTGCATGCGTGTGGTGCGCGTGGGGCTGGTGGGACTTGTCGCGCCACCCATGCGACCCGACGATGTGCCACCCACAGGTGTGGACGTGGATGCGCGTGAAACGCGCGTATTTACTGTAACGCGACGTGCGGACATTTTTGTTTACAAAATTGACTTCTACAATTGGACGAATTAGACGAATTAGGGGTTTTAAGTACGCTTATGCTTAAACGAATTTTACAATTGTTTTTTGTTTTTACGTTATGCTAGCTCGATTTCTCAGTTTAGTTTCAGTTTTAGTTTTATATTTTAGTTTCTAGCTTGCTGTCTAGGCACGTCCGCTTGCTTTGACTGTTGAGAAATTACTGTGTGCTGTACTCAAACGAAAGTCACGTCATCATCATCGACGAAATTAGTCGCCGCCGCCTCTGTCGGCAGCGGTCATAAAGAAACCAACAACAGCAACAAGACTGCTAAGCGCTCTCAACTAAATCGAGAGAGCGCAGCGCTCGCTCTTTCACAACACTTTTGTTGTTTGGCCCCCTCGCTGCTTTGCTTAGTTTATTTTTCTTCTCTCTCTCTCACTCACTGTCTGGCGGCCTAGCTAGAGCGCGCATAACTTTAATTGAAGTTATTTTTGTGTTTTGCTTTATCTTTCAGCTTTAATGCACGCACTGCCTTACATTACATTCCTCAATGGTTCAAGGTGTGAAAGAAGCGCAAACAACTGCGCGCACAGTGGAGCAAAGTTTTTGTTTCAAAACAAATATTGTGCACTCGCTTTAATGCGTTTGCTCTCGCTACTCAATTGGTCTATTAGGCTAGGCTAAAATTATGAAATATGCCCACCCACACGTAAATTGTTTGGGCGCCCAATGTCAACTTGTCATAAATGAAATATTTATTGACATGTTTGGTTATTTGGGCCGCAGAGCTAGGCGCACAACTGCTGCTCAACTGTGCTCAACAGCAATAACAATAAATTTAAAACGACAACAACAATAACAACAGTTAGGAACATGCAGAGAGACAACTGTATTAGTTAACGCAGTAGAAAGTCTGGCATGCTATCTATCTCTCGCTCTCTAGCTTTGTTTTTAGCGGTCGCAAAAATATTTTTATAGCCGGCAAACTTTTTACACACACACGCACACATACATACATACATACCTGCAATTTATCAGCTAGAGAGCATGTTACAATTTGTGCCTCTCTCTCTCTCTCATGCTCACGCTCTTGACTTTCACAAAGTGTGCTTTGCCTTGCTATTTTGTTTTTTCTTTCGTTTTTTTTTGTAGTTTTTCTCTCTGTTATTGTTATTGTTGCTGAAACAGTTATAGTCAGCTGGCTTTAGCTGCAGCTAAAGGGCTTATCGGTTACGTGCATACGTCACAGCTTTAGAGCAATTGCTCTGCGCTCGCATTCACTCTATGTGACGTCATCAAATTATTTTTAATTATGGCATCTCAGCTGCTTGTGCTTCTGCTTATTCTTGTTGTTGTTAGCATTAGCATATTTATGCTTTGTCTTAACAAACTCGGTGCGTAAGTGTGCGTAATGCGGGTACAATTTAGCTAATTAGTTTTAATTAGCTTTGGCCAAACAGAACCGGTGCTTAATTGTTTTCGTTTGCTTTTTTATTGTTTTTGCTTTGCTTTTTATATTTGTTTGTTGCGTGCTGGCAATGCGCTTATCTTTAGCTATTATCTTTTGAAATCTAATACTCAAGGGCCTAGCAAGTTGCATTGCAATGGCAAATTGTTTATTCGCTGCTTAATTTGATTACACATTTAGTGAGCAATAATTGATAAGATTTTTGTAAATGTAATGGAATTAAAGGCAAACAAAATAAAAGCATACATTCAACAATTTATGCTACAAATTAAATTTTCAGCATTTTTTCTAGCAAATGCTGTTACTGAATTTAAATTCAATTTATTTGCTGCAGGCTCTAGGTTCTGTTTGATTGTTTTTCTCAAGAAAATTTAATTGTATGCAATGTAAATTGACTATCAATATTTATGCTTTGTGTATTTTCTGTTTTGTTATGCTCATGATTTGTGTATATTGACTGTCTATAAAAATCAAAATCTTAAATTGAAATTTTCTAGCCGCTTCTGCCCTTTGTTGTTATTTTTTCGCTGCTGCTTATCACAGTTTGTCTAACCAAAACTTGTTTTAAACGAATTTGTCAAACTTTAGCCGTTGTTGTTGTTATTGTTTGGTAATGTCGACATCGCCGAAGTTTGCCGGCTGAGCAATAATGACATCATCGTCAGCTTAAAACTTTAAACTCACTCTCAAGGCAAATGACGTTATAAGAGAGCTGCCAGCGAAGCTCTCAATAAACAAAATCGCAAAAGTCATTGCACCAAAGTGTATTAGTACAGTTGATAACCATAACTGAAATGTTGTCTAATATCGATTGCTATTAGCACAAAGCTGTCGCAAAAATTTGTTGCCAGCTTTCGCTTAATTAACATGAAGTTCAAAGCGATAAATATTTGCACAAAAAAAAGTTATATTTAAATAAAATGAATTGACAATAAGTAGAACAGTTTTGTTGCTAGTTTGGCAAATAGATACCCTAGATACCACTTTTTATAATTATCTTGTGTAAATTGTTATGTGCATATGCTCAATTTGAATTTGTTGGCAGCGTATACTGAAATGAATTTAGCTTAAATTGCATTCAAATTCAGCTTTGTATTTTATTTCATTATTAATTCTTTTTCAAATGTGCTGTCGCATGGCTAAAAACCACAGCGCAAATAAACAAGTTACAAGTAAGATAAAAGCAAATAAAACAAACAGTCAACAAAAAGTGAATGAAACCAGAAATAAAATGTTTGGCTAAATTTTGACTTTGAAACAGAGCAGCTTTATTAAATGTTTAAGTGCTTTAAAAGCACATGCAATTTAAAATGTTGTTTATTGTTCGAAAATCATTTAGTAACGTGCTTATAGCTCACATTGCAATTTACAGCACATAAATTGCATGCAAATTTTATATAGCGTGAGTGCACACATAAGTATTTGTAATATATATACTTTTTTACCAATTTAGTTTGGAATTTATTTTATAATTAAACACTGCATAGAGCTGTTCGCTTGTTTATGCAAATGACGCTGCGGCGTGAAGGGACAAAGGGCGACGGAAATGGGTTTTTGTGTATTACGCATACGCCATGTAGACTGCACATCTTCGATGTTTGTTAATTTACAAGTAATGCTGAAATAAAAGTTATTTTTATGCTATCTACGCTTCCTTACTGCTGTGAGCTGCTTTATTTATTTTATTTCTTTCATTTTTGCTATTTGCATCAGCAGCTGACAAAAAGTTGAAAGCATTTACATATTTTTTTTTGTTGTTGCTGCTGCTGTTGCTGCTACTCAACATAAGTTAATTTAATGTTTGTCTTATGCTGAGATCTGGCCTAATGTTGCTGTTGTTGTTGCAGTTGCATGTTGTGTGCAAAACTTTTGCATTTGGTTGTTGCTTGTTTTGGTGTCGCGTTTTCGCTGCTGTTGCTCCACAGCAACTGCAAATTTGATGTGTGCGCAATTTATTCACTCCATCTACAGCTGTCGACTTGCACTTTGAACTTTTACAAAACCCAACAAACCAGATCTTACTCCCCCTGCCACGCCTCACACTTAGAGTAGTACACACATGTTTGGATTTTATGCATATTTATGTGTATGTGTTGCGAACTGCGTTTATGCGCGCCACTTAAGTTGAGCTGCATTTAAATCAAGTCCAAGTACTCAACAGCGTTGCCAGACTAACAGCATTTAACATGTGAAGCTGCTGAACAGAGCTCTAGATCACTATCGATAGTCAGCAATCGATGCACTTTACATTGTGTTATTTAACATAACATGGAGCAAATGTAAACTAATCGTGTCATCATCAGCTGTAAATGCTAGTTCACTTACGCTTACTGAATTTGTCTCAGTGCAGCCACTTGAACTGCATACAAAGTACATGTAAAACTTATTTGCTGTTGCAAATTGTAAGTAGCAGCCACACTATGTCTTTTTCTCGAACTATGCAACGCAATTAGTTTTGTGTTAAATTCGTTTTCTTAGACAAAGCTTACAAAGTAATTTATTTTGGCAAAGCCAAATGCAATTTGCAAGCCTAAAAAGTAGCAAAGTAAGCAAAAGCAATGAGAAAAAATTCAACTTTAAGTCAGCGGGGGCTTTAAAGTGTTATACATAGTATATATGCTAAGCATATATACATATATATATCCATATCCAGCTGAATTGCATTTGCATAAGCAGTTTGGCACGCCCCCTCTTCTCCCTTTTGCCCCACTTACCTGTTTTATTTGCACACATTATGCGCTCTATTGAGTTTTGGCGCGCAGGTAAGCGCCCAATTTTCGCTTCCCCCAAAGTTCCCAGTTTGTCACCCAGTTTGCTTAAGTAGTTCACAAAAATAGAAGTTGCCTAAAAAATGAAATTCAACTGGCTGCCAACTTGTTGAGAAAGAGAGCGAGAGCAGCTCACATAACATTTGGAAAGTGCAAACGTTCAACTGCAGGCTGCTTTTCTATTTGCCTGTGCCCAGCCCCTCTCTTCCTCTTTAATTTTTGCCAACGGCGTAAAGTGGGTAACGTAAATTTTTGTGTTGAGGCTGCCAAACGGTGCGAGCTTTAAGCCAATTAATGCACTCTGTTAGCCAATTAAAATGGCACAACGGCGGCGGCCTCTGACCTGACCAGGCAGGCACAAGAGCCTAAACCCTGCCTGCATATATGCATATTGCATAATTGAATCATAGACAAAACGCGCTGGAGTCGGGAGACTGCGACGGCGGCTGGCTGCTCTCAATTATGCTGCAACGTCAACAGCAGCAAGATTGACTTAATTATGTCAGACATACGCAAACACAAACATACGCGCGTGTACACTAAAGCGAAAGTCTCACACTCGACTTGAAAAGGTAAATAAACACGCGCGCAGTGCATACTTTTAGGCGGCACGCCAACCCCAACCCCGACCAAGCCTCAGCTCTTTTGCCTTGATTATGCCTGGCAACCAAGCCAGATAGCAGCAGCAGCAGCAGCAAAGCTGCTACAAAAATAATACAGTACCATAATATAAAAGCAAAATAAAGCATGAGAAATACTAAAGAAATTATAATTACAATATATGTATGTATGTAAAGTCAGGCACTTGAGACGCGAGTGCAGCATAGAGACACACTCCGCATGAATAGTGGAGAGCTGCTGGATGAAAACTATGGCAACCAAGTCAGCTTGCTGGGCTGGGCTGGCCTCGCAAATCAGCAGCTTAAGTTGGAATGCAGTGCAGTCAGCATAATGAAGAACTAAAGCTTTGGCTAATGAATGATAAAAGTTAAGCCCAACTTGTAGTTGAATATAATATATAATACCTGTATATAATGATTGCAGCTAAAGCATTAATAGGGCAAACATTCTTAAAGAGCGTCTGCTTAAAGTTTACAGCATTAAATGGAGTTAACAGCTGTAATGCGCAATGTTAAGCAGGAGCGACTGCTTAAAGTTTACAGCATTAAATAGAGTTAACAGATGTAATGCGCAAAGTTAAACAACAGAGCAAAATAGGGACAGAGAGAATAGAGAGCATAGCTTCTAAGCTTCCAATTAGTGAGCGCTTCGACTGCAAATGACAGATAAGCGCAAGTTTTCGATTGTCTAGAGCTTGGCAAAAAGAAATATTAAATAATATGCTTATGCTTTGTATTTAGAGAAAGAAACGAAACGAAAGAAAATAAACGAAAGATGTTAAATGATTGACTGGCTTGCATTTGATATCTACATACAAAATCAGCTTCGTGTTATCTTTTATTAAAAAAAACAAACAATATGCACTTGAATTGTAAATTATGTTGTACTATTTATATGAACATAGCTGTAACACTTTTGAAGACATTTGATATGTTAACAGCTTCAATTACAAGCAATAAATACGCTTTGCTTAGAGAAATGTTAGACCAAAATCTCAAGAAATGTTTTTCTTACATTTTTAAGTAGTTGATTACAAATATTTCTATTATTTGCTGCATACAATTCAAGAACTCACATGTAATTGCATTCATTATATTCTCAGTGCTGTATATGCAGCCAATCAATGTGAAAGTATAATGCAGTGTACTTGAATTCAAGTATAGCTCCTTTTTGGCTCCCTCAACAATTGCGCAAATTGCAAATTTTCATTAAAATTTCAGCAACATATTGTGTGGCTCATTTTCCTGCTGCTGCTGTAAGTGTGTTTACAATCTAACAATGTTTCAAGTGGGCTGCCAAAGTGGGTGTGGCAACAAACTGCATTTTCCGTTGCCCAAAGCAACCTGTACATGTGCCCAGCTCGTTATTCATTCGCTAAGCATGTGTGTGTGTGTGTGTGTTTGAGTCAAGAGTAGCAATTAAAAATGCATTTGCTCAGGGGACACAAAGGAAAAAAAGAAGCGAAGAACTAGCACAGAGTTGGGAAAATTGCGTGCAGCAAGTTTAACTAACATGAGCAGATATACATATATATATGCTATATATGTTTATATGTATGTTTAATTCACGCGCTGAGCGACAAATTAACAGGCGTTAATGACACGCGTTGCCCGGGCTACGCCACAGAGCTCTGAGCTGGGAATTCCCCCCGGCTGGGCTTTGTCTATAACTTGGGCGAGAGAGGAACGACTTCCTGTGCGCTTAACGGAAGCCTGTGGCCAGCCCAAGTGCTTGCCGCAGCATTCAGGGATATACCGAAGCGCGCATCCTTTTCGGTGCTAGCAGCTGCGTCAAGCGGAAAATTGGGCAACAGCTTTGGCGGCCTTTGAATTAATGCACATAAAATCCAAACTGATAGCCGCGTTAACAGCTCCAACTGTCTGTCTGTCTGTCTGTCTGTCTGTCTGTCTGTCTGTCTGACTGACAGGCTGAGGGTCTGAAGTGGCATTGGAAACGCAATTTGGTTTGCCAATTGGCAAGTGGCAAAAGTGCTGAAGCGTTCATTAAGCAATCAATTGGCAATCGTCTTGCCACTTTAGCTCTCGCCACTGCCCATTAAACAGTCATTTATTGGCCCTCACCACCAACTTTAACTACGCCCTTTTATTTATACATACATATATATTGTTCACAGATCATACGCGAACGCTTGCCCGATTATCCAGAACGCAGCAGTCTCGTTTGGAACTCGGCGCCAGGCGCGCTGCTTACGCTGCCCACATTTGCCGATAGCTCGAGGTAAGCCAAGGAGGCGCGGGTTGAAGTGTTGCGTCTATTAACCTAATTGCTCTGCCATTGCAGATTTATGCCGTTTCTATTGAATGCACTGGGCGTGGAGCCGCGTCACAATTATACAGCCGTTATCTATGTTCAAATCGGCGCCGCCTTGGGACCCAATGCAGCGCTCTACAAACTAGTCAAGACCATTACTAAGAGTCAATTTGTGGATAGAGTAAGTAGCACAGCTAACAAACTTGTAAATTGCTGCGCTATAGCCAGTTCCTTGCTCCAGATACTTATACTCTGGGCAGCTGATCGTCCGCTGCCGCTGAAGAAACGCTGGCCACCTACAAATCACATACCGCTGCATGTCATCGCCTTGGCGGGCAGCACACGCTCGCTTAATGGCCCAACAGGGCAAACTGGGCCCGAGGTCAGACCCAGCATATCACAGCGCTTTCTGCCCTACGACGAGATACAAACGGATGCAGTGCTATCGCTGGATGAGGATGCCATACTCAACACCGATGAGCTGGACTTTGCCTACACCGTCTGGCGTGACTTTCCGGAACGCATTGTGGGCTATCCAGCGCGCGCGCATTTCTGGGATGATTCCAAGGTACAGCCCAACATATTAATCTAATCAATTATTAGCTAATCAATTTGTATTTGTAGAACGCCTGGGGCTATACGTCCAAGTGGACAAACTACTATTCGATTGTATTGACTGGCGCGGCGTTTTATCATCGCTACTATAACTATCTGTATACCAATTGGCTGTCGTTGCTGTTATTAAAGACTGTACAGCAATCCTCGAATTGCGAGGATATACTAATGAACCTGCTGGTCTCGCATGTGACCAGAAAACCGCCGATTAAAGTGACGCAGCGCAAGGGTTACAAGGATCGTGAAACTGCTCGCTCGCCCTGGAATGATCCCGATCATTTTATACAGCGACAGAGTTGCCTCAATACATTCGCCGCGGTCTTTGGGTGAGTGTTGAACTCATGAGTAGTTTAAGTTTAGAAAGTTAAAGAAAGATTTGAAGGCAAAGCAGATATGTCAAATATTCAAATTTTACAGCAGAAAGTTTTTATAAATTATATCTACTTGTAGTTCAAGCTCAATAGATTCAAAAATGTAAATTGTTTATATTTTTAACTATGCATAGTATACTTATAATGTTTGACCAGATAATGAGAGGCTGACTTTAAAGCAAATAATATGCATAAATTATAAATTTCACTTTGTTCAAAAATAAGCAACACCTTAGTGTATACGTATGAAATTTGTATAACGATTTAATGTAATTAAAATGTACTCTCTTGTTTATTTACAGTTATATGCCGCTTATACGTTCCAATTTACGCATGGATCCCATGTTATATCGTGATCCGGTCTCCAATTTGCGTAAAAAGTATCGACAAATTGAATTAGTTGGGAGCTAGCGTTATGTGCAAATTGCCAATAGCTACAAGCGTTAAGAGTACTGAATTTCACACCACCACACAACACACACATATACTCACACACACACATAAGCAGCAGTCTATATATATACACACACACACACACACACAGACACGGGAAAAACTGCTGTTTATTGACGCTGCGTAGCGCCGCAAACTATGTTAATTATTATTAGTAGCGAATGGAAAAAAGTTAGTTAGGATTCGATATGTATGTAACTGAATAGAGCAAACAGCATTGCGATTTAATAGTATGTATATCAACATATATATACACACAGCAGATTTGTATGTATATACATAGATGAAAGCTATATATAATGAAATTATAGTTAGCTTTAGTTAAAGCTGCTGTTGCCAGCAGGCGCGCCATGTTTTTGCTAATTTCAAATTAGCGCTGCAGAAACCATTTTCGATTTATATATATATATACTATATATGATATATGATATGTATGCCATAAGTAGCCGATTTTGTACTATGATAAAGCGAAATGTTTCAAATATTTTGTATGTATGTATGTTTGCTGTACGTAACTGTATTGTAATTGTTAATAACTAAGCATAAACGTATGTGTATGTGTATAGTTAGTTAGAGTCATTATTATTATTATTACAATTATTGATGTGCATATGTTTGTATGTGTATGTGTTGCTTAAGAAAATTCCTTAACAATTAATTCAAATAAGCATGAAAAACAATAGCAACAACAACAATAACTCAGCAGCCAGAGTGCACAAATATTCTATGTCTATGTATATACATATATATACTATATAAATATTAATTTAAGCATCATTTTTTATTGCATTTTATTATAATTCAGTTACATTTGTATATGCTAATACTATGTGCAATTTCCATTTTACAGCTCAAGTAAACATTTAAATATATACGCTATAAGATTAACCAATCAATAAGTCTAGAGCTAAAGCTTTAGCTTCTACTACGGCCATTGCAACTAGCAAAATGAAATTTAAACAAATTTTACATACATACGTATATATACGTATATATTACCAAACATATGTAATACTATTAGTTATACGCTGGCATATCAAACCGAAAAGCAATTTATTTCTGTTCATTTAGCTTAATTTACAGCAAACAACATTTATACTACAAACAAAAAACAAATATATATATTTTTACAAAAATATACAAATATTTATAAACATAATTGAAATTGAAAAAATTTCATTTAATTGCATTTAATTTAATTTTTGTTCTTTCAAGCAGCTGCAGCAGGTAACAATTAACTGATTTCAAAACATATCAAGAGTCATCTTTCTAACTCACATACATACGCACACCGCTCATCTGTGTGTGTGTGTGTGTGTTTGTTGGGAATGTTGCTACAACTACTGTGACTGCCAATTGAATTGCTTTCAATATTTATCAGTTATGAATGCTTATCAAATACACACAACACACAAACACACACATACATTCTTATGTATGCGAAATATGTAAATGTTAAGTGTTTGACTGCGAGGAATGCAGGCACATAAATCAAACAATTCAAATATAATCAAAAATACGCAATACATGGGCACACACACATGTATACACACACACATACACACATACATGTACTTAACTTGCCCATACATATTTAAAACTAGTCGTACTCTAAATGCAAACTTAATGAAAGCGAATGAGAGCTAAATTTTTGTACAGTGCGTTTACTTTTTTGTATCAGTGTGTAAAGTACTTATTGATTTTTGTATTCAACACAAGCAACAGCAACAGACTATATCATCTTTTTTATATACATATATATACTATATTTAACTAACTTACTAATACAAACAAATTGACCAATACACAGACTAACATTAACAGACACAAAAACAAAAAACACTTCTGAATTTGCTTTGACAAAAGCCAAACAAAACAACAAACAAGCCGCAACAAACACAGAAAAAACAACAAAATAAATTAATGCATAGTCCGTTAAACAACAAAGTGCATATTTAACTATAAAATCAGCGTTAATCAACAATATTGCAATCCATTATTAAAACTAAATTAAATGCGAAAATATAAATGTTGTGATACGATTGATAGAAAATATATGTATTTAAAAAGAAAAAATAAATGAAAACAAAATGTAAGTATAAATTATACACACACACACACGCAAATAAAGAACTGCAAATATTTGCAGTTTACACTGATTTACATTTTTTGTCATATTTCGTTTTTTAATTTATGGCATTTGCATTTTAAAGATAATTGAGCATAATCAATTATTTTGCCACATTTAACACGGGGCGCAAGCAAAAAGCATTTTTTCCAATATTTTATTACACAATGTTTTATATGCGTGTATTTTACAACTTCACTTCATATGCAGATTGAAATACTGAAATTGAAAGCGAGAGAAAAAAATAAACAGAGCTCGCATGTACAATATAAATAAAAAGTGAGACGTTTGTGCTCATGTGAATAGAACAACTGCACTTTTTAATAAACTATTGAGCTGGAAGTTTGTCATATCATCAGTCAAATTTATGTTCGATCATGCCTTTACTTTAACATAATTGTGAGACTCTCTGTAAGAATTTTCCTCTGTGAGCAGAACTCTGTTAATGCTCGCTCAAAGCAAAGCTCAAGCCAACTCAAGTGCGCTGTTAAGTTAACGTGCAAAGAGAGTGAGAGAAGCGTATTGGTGTTAAATTACATAGCTCTATTCACTTGACCAGCAGTATACGTTTGTACACAGTGCAGTGAACATGTGCGGACAGCGCATTTATTAATTTTGATTTAATCACATTTATTTCAATTATTTTGCTAATGTATTTACAGTTTTTTGCAAAACTCATGTAGACATAAAACAATTGCCGTGACTGCAATTTAAGGCATTTCTATAGACACACACACATTTCAAAAACAAAAAATTGATTGCCAAATAGAACAGAATTGATGAATACGTGCGAACATTTTGTTTGAAAGTTTGTAATAAACCAATTTTTGTATTGTATATAAATATATAGAATTATATAATATTATACTTGTAAAATGTTAAGCTGCTAACTAATATGCTTGAAAAGAAAGATTGTTAAAGCTTAAGAACAAAACACTTGAGACAAAGACACAGGTACACATGGCAACAAAAACAAAACAAAGCAAATGTAAATTATATAAAGACATACAATAATAATAAACAAAGCTCCAACCTAGTAAGCATTATCATAAACAATATTTAACAGCGCAAAATTGAAAAACAACAAAAAAAAAACAAACAAATGTGATTTTTGAATAAAAATTAAATGAAATGAACTAACTGCATTTTCACTTTAAGAGCGTAGAAAGCTCATTTATTTTTCTATTAACAGCTACAACAAACTAACTCCACACACTAGACATTCAACACCTTGGCAAAAAGTTTGCCAAAGGAATTAGCAAAGTTTTTAGCAAGCAACAGCGACAATATCGTTGCCAGGCAACAACACACAACTTCTAAAAGCAAGTAGCGCTATATATACACATACATATATTATGTATGTGTGTGTGTATCCATTTTGTGCGCTAACAAATTAATAAATTGCATTCATTGCTGTGGCCATTTTGGCGGAAACCAGCGAAGCGTCTGAAAGCAGTCTATATATATATATATACTAAGTATTTTGCGGTTGTACTTTGGCCCCGACTTTCGCATATAATGTGGAGGCTGTTTGCTTAAGTGCTGCACCCAGAACTTTACAAATCATATCTAATTATGTTGCTTTTGAGTGCTGCTCTGCTGTTAATTGAGCAACTAACTTGACTTCACTCTAGAGTGGAACTTAAAGCGTGTAGACTTAAAATATGTGAGAGAACTTTATTCAATCAAACAAAATTTAATTTCATTAAATTAGAAAGTAGGATAATAGGTATCATCGGCAATGCCGCACATATTGTTTCGATTGCGCGCCAGCCTCATGTAGCCTCGCTCACCCCACTGAGTGCCCAAGGATGTCTTCAGCAGCCAATAGTCGCCATAGCTGGCATTATGCCCATAGCCCACAATTAGCACGGGCAAGTCTGCCGTACGACCGCAGCTTGGATTAAAGTAAATGCCGGACTTGTAGTTTGCAATCACAGTGCTGGAAATTACAGCAGCCACAGGACCTTTGTACACATCAGCAGCTAATTTAGTCTCACTGCCGCGAGCCCCTTTGACCATCTTCTTAATTTTGGTAACCGAAGTCAATAATTTGCTAAAGCGACACTTGCCAGCTAGACCACGATAGGGATATTTGCTGGCGGTATTAATGCCTTTCGCCTGGATGCATTTCAAAGCCGTCGAGATGCGCCTCTTGTGTGTCTGGCAGCAATCGATCAAGTTCTGCGCCGAGAGCGGCACTAATTTGCCTTTCTGTATGAATTTGCGACTCTCAACGACGCCGACGGCAGCAAAGGCCCAGGAGTTGTTAAAGTGACCTTGATTTGTAACAGGCGTAACCGCATGTAACTCCGTCCAGTTAACATTCTGGGGCAACTTGTTGGCGGACAGCTCAATTAGCGGCAACGCTGCATCCTCAAAGCTACCCAGTGCCTGAGCATGCTCTAAACTGCTGGCTAGGCTGCAGGTTAAGCTGCCCAGACAGGCAACAACTATAAGCGCTACTCTCATTATGCTTGCGAAAGTAAACTGTTGCAAATCTGAGGAATTTGTTGCTTTATATAGCTTGCTTAAGCTTCATTTGTAAATAAGGGCTTAAACATAATAATGCGGGAAGCTAGTGGTCGTATACTTGATATCATAAGTAAGCAACGATAAAGCTATTAAAAGACTTGCATAAAGTTGTTGATTCTGCTGACTTTGCTTGATATTAATTTATTTTAATGCAATTTATGCTGCACTTATTTATATTAATTAAATTACATTTATTTGCTATCAAAACGCCCAACATTTATTATACATGCAACTATATTTTGCACGCTAACAAGCACATGCAACCTCTGTCGGTCACTTCTGTGCGCCTCGTTGCATGCTGTTGACATTGTCAAGGGCGTGGCAGTTGCCGCTGCTGCCGTCACACATATGTTTTACACATGCTTATTAGTAGTTGTAGTTATTGTTGTTGTTGTTGTTATTATGTCCGTTGCAGGCAATGAAAACAAAAGCGCCGTACAACGCTTGCCACGCCCTCATTTGCCCCTGAATTTGTGCCTAAATGCGTGCAATGCCATCGCATGTATATTTCGTTTTATTTTTATAACTTTATGCCAACTGTTATGCTTAGCATTAATTAGGAAGTGCACAAGCAAAGCGCACTCTTCACCTCTTCTTCTCGCCCCCCGTCACTCTCTCTCTCTCTCTCTGAGAGCTCACAAGATGCTTTGGCGTGCCAGCTGCGTATACAAAATGGCAGCCACATTGTTTTGCCTACAGCGGCGTTAAATTAGGCTTAAAGCAACAATGCGCTAGTTACAACTACAAACATACAAACTTTTAACATGGTTTAGTTAAATATTGTTGCAACTTAAGCGTGCAAATCTTGTTGTTTTTGCTAATTACATAATTATATTAAGCGCTCATTTTTGGTCTTAGTGCAGCATCTGTGCTAAAGTTGAGCTTGCAATTACTTTAATGAGCGCTAAAATTTTGGATGTATTGTCCCCTAGAATTTTATGTAACTTTAATCAAACCCCGTATAACTTAACAAAAGTACTTTGCAGCTTAAACCACAACCTTTTTTATTTAAAAGTGTTGACAAATTGTTAAAATACTATTTAAAGAATGCTGTAAAATATGTTCAGCTTTTGGCAGCAAATAAAATAGCAACATTTTATGTACAAATTGAAACTATGCTCAACAGTAATGGCAGGCCACGCATAGTTGAAAAACATGAAACAAAATTGAATTACAAGTAAACAAGAGTCAAAAATGCCAGTGAGCCATGATTTGCCCCCACCACCACCCTCCCCCACTTTGCTACTGATAAAAGGAGGCTGCCCTAACAAGCAGCAAGCAGGAAAAACAAAACGAAACTTTTCTGGTATTTTATAGTCACAGCGCATAATCGAAATAGTAAGAAAAGCAACAAAAACAACATCAACATATAATAACAGACTGGTATTGGATTTTATTGAAGCAAAATTTAATAAAGAAGTTTTCAATATATAAACAATAAACTGCAACCAACAATAGACTCGTTCATAGATACATTTATACTAGGCATTTTGGGCTTATTGAGTGATTTTTAGTTTGCCGTATTGTTATGCATTTTGTGCTCAATTGCAACTTTTTCATATTTATTGCACACAGCCCACATGAAAGTTTCAAGTAATTTTTTTTTTTTTTGGTAGAATGACGAATTTATTGAAAATATGCCAACTGCTTGCAAATGTCACAACAAAGCGCAACAATAAACAACTAGAACAACAATAACAGTCGACTCAACAGCTTGGTCTGACAGTAAAAAGGCCAACAGCAGTAAATGAACAATTTGACAGTTCAATTTTTTTGGCCTACATAATTATGTGAGCAAAATTATAAATATTACGACAGAACTAATGATTTGAATTTTGTACAAGATTCTTGATTTGCATCAATTATTTGTTGCATACTTCGCAGATAATTCTTATAATGTACAATGGATATTTAAATCTCTTAACTTGCGGGTACCCACTGTATTGAGTCAAAAGTCAGTGGTATATATATACAAAAGTTGTAATTCTAGGCCGGCATTCTCATTTATAATAATCGGAGTTCAATTACATAAATTTAAAAACATACTGAGAGTATGTTATTTACTTTATAGATACAAATTACTTGCGTTAACTAATTAAAATACATAAATAGAGTGACAGCCCACATGCATACATATATACATTTATATTAATTATGAACAGCAACCAAGTTTGATCTGCAATTTGTTTACTAGCGAGTGACCGGAACTGCGCTTCGCCTGACAAAACCAACAACAGCAAGAGTAGCAACAATAACAAAAACGAAGGGCAACCACCAATAACTGTTGAAGCTGAAGCTTAAAACTCTAGTTTTGTATATATTTCAAAAATAAAAGAGCGAGGGCAGTTTGTTAAATATATATAATTTATTATACTAGCATATACAAATACTTTATACAATACTTTCTCTTATAATACTTATTACTCATCTATATACATTTTATCACAATTCCAGCACATACATACATATTTGTTTATAGTTAATGGTTATCTGGCTAAAGCCCGTGCCCAACAGCAACCACCCCCATTGACTTCACCTGTTGTTGATGTTTTGGTGTTGCTAATGGGGATGCATGAATGATTCTGTAGCGCAACAACGAGAGCAACAAAAACAATAATGACACCAGTAAACAATTGAAATAATTCTAGCAGAAATATTTTACTCGACTTTTCCAACGTCAAATAGTATATATTTTTTCAGTTTTTGTTTTCGCGTCGAGAAGTTCGTGTGTCGAGCAGCTGCGGTAAAATAAGTTTAAATATTTTTAAATGCGCAACGCGTTATGTCAACCACTAGTATTACTATGTGTTAGTGCAGCATAAAGTGTGTGATAATTATTTGGAAAATATGTGGCTTAAGTGGCACTTAATTAAGAGATGTCTGTGCTTACTCATCTGCCTAAGCTTACGTGGCAGTTGGGCACAACAGACGCATATCAAATTGGATCAAGGCGATCTAATTGGTGTAGGTATAATTAAAATTATAAAGTCAGCAAAATAACTACATTTTAATAGATTGTAAGTTTAAATTTATTATTTATTTGCGATTTGGCTCGTTTCTTAGCTAAACAAAGCGATAAGCTCAGTTTTTAAATTTCGATCAGTTATCGATAAGTACTTTGATGATGACAATACTTTGGCTATCTTTTATTTAATATTCATAAACCAATTTCAGCTGAAAGTTTTTCCGGATGGAGCTCGCAACGCCGTGTACGCCTTTCTGGGCATACCCTATGCGCAGCCACCTGTGGGATCGCTGCGTTTTGCGGTAAGTGAAGCGTAGCGCATAGAGAGAGACCAAAGTTAATCTCTCACTGTCACTCTCTCTAAATTTTCAGCCCGCCAAAGCGCATAGTGGCTGGAATCGCACTTTACAGGCGATGAGCATGCAGCCTCTCTGCCCGCAGTTGTCTGATACTATTTATGATGAGAGTGCCGATGGCAGTATCTTGGCGCGCGCTGTGCCCTTTAACGAAGACTGTCTGTATCTCAACATTTGGACACCAGAGACGGGCTTACGCTATGGCCAATTGCCAATGCTGGTTATTATAACTGGCGAGGATTTTGCTTACGATTGGCCGCGTAATCGCATTAACGGGCTGGACTTTGCGGCTGCCGAAAACGTCGTTGTGGTCAGCATACAATATCGCAGCAACATTTACGGCTGGCTAGGATTGGGACGAGAACATCGTCAACTGCCAGGCAATTATGGCTTGAGCGATATACAACTGGCGCTGCGTTGGATTCATAGCAATGCGAACCACTTTGGCGGCAATGCGAAGCAGATAACGCTTCTAGGACACGGCAGTGGAGCCTTGTTAGCGCTTGCTAATGCACTGGAGTCCAAGCAGCAGCTCAAGCAGTTGATCTTGATGTCGCCGGGCGCAGTCACATATGCTTTGGATGCTGGCCATCAGCAACGGATCGTGGATACAGGACGCGTGCTTGTGCAGAAGCTTGGCTGTCAGTTTGAGGAAGCCCAACGACGTCAGCTACTGCTCTGCCTTCGCCGCAAGAGCTCTGAGGATCTGCTGCGAGCCTACGAAAGTGTTTACAATCATGGCAATGGCAGCCTGCAGCTTGGCGTGCAGCTTAGCAACAATGTGCCGCTGGAACAGCATTTAGCGAATGCGTCACTGCCTCCTTTACTGCTGGGCATTAGCTCCAACGAGGGCGCTTTGTTGCAAGATTATTGGCTGCATGTGGCACGCGAGGGTGCGGACTCTCTGCATAGTTATATCAATCAAACATTGCTGCCCAATGTGCTGCGCTTCATGCAGCTGGAAGAGCAGGCCGGCGCTGCCCAGCTGGCGGCTATACGCTGGCGTTACTTCAACGATGGAGCATCTGTTGGCCAGCTGCTATGGGGCATGCAACGTCTGCTGTCTGAATCGCTGTACGAGACGCCCTTTCTGCGCCTGCTACAGTTACTTCAGTCTAATAGCAGTCAACGCTTGAGCTATGCCTACATCTTTGATCAATCTCATGCGCATGCCATGGACATGCGCGGCAGACAGAATCTGTTTGGGGGCGCCTCGCATAGCTCGGACTTACCGCTATTGTTGGGACCAAGTCTTTTCCAACAGATATCGCGTAGGCGCTTCAACGTCGAAGAGGAGCAGCTTTGCCGCAAGCTGCGCGGTGCATTCGCCAGCTTCATAAAGGGCGGAAATCCCACACCGGGTCGCATTTACGATGCTTGGTTGCCCTACACGCTGGAGCGTCCGTTTGTGTATAGCCTGGGCGAGCTGGCCAAAAGCCTGGTGTTTCCCACGGGCCAGGCTGCAGCACAGATTGAGCAGCTAGTACAATCCGAGCAAGCAACGGAACTGACTGCCGATCGAAGCTTGTCTAGAATGAATAGACATGACGTTAAACAATCATATGTGACCAACAATCAATTGGATTCAGGCTACGATCAACATTTACGACGCGTTTTTGGCTTTTGGCAGGTCCTGCTGCCGGCACAAGAGGCGGAGCTTCGTGAAGCGGGTGGCACCTTGGGCCAACGTGTGCGTTTGTTAGAGGCGCACGCTGATGCTGCTCGTTATCGTCAGGGATTCTATGCTATGTTGGGTCTGGTTTGTCTGCTGCTAGCCTGCTTGGGCTTATGTGTCTATTTGCTGCGGCGTGACCCCCTGCAAAGCCGGAGGCACAGTGCAACGGCGAGCTTATGACAAAAGTGGTTTCGTTGGACGACCATCTTTGGGCGAAGTGACAGCCAGGTTAGCCCCGACACGGGCATTACCAACGTGCAGTCTTGGCGCAAAGGTGGTCGAGCAACGAAACGGGAATCAACGGGAACAGCCATTAGTAACAACAACAACAGCAACACCAACAACAATCAACGTGTACGACGACCCAGACAATTGCAGCCGTACGATGAGCAGCCAATGGGCCACAAGGCTGCAAACTCTGCCAGAGGAAACAGAACTGGAACTGGAGCAACAGCTGGAGCAGGAGCAAGAAATGGTGACACTGGAGATGAGGCAGCTGTTGCAGAACTCCTGGACACTGTCCGCAACAAATACGAGCAAAATATGGCTTTTAAGAACTGGCAATACCAGTTAACTTGTGATAAGTTCTAAGCGAAAAATTTCTATAAAAAAAACGATAATATTAATTAGAGTGTAGTTCTTATGTATGTATCTTATGTATCTTATGTACGTGTGCTTAAATAAAATTGCATAATTTGCAAAAATAATTCATTTTAATTAAAACGTTATTCAAATTTGGCGGTTTTATTGCAACCGCAGCGAGCATCAAACATGTATTGCCCGATATCACGCTCATTTCTAAAGCAGCGATACTTAATATATCGATAGCATTTATCGATTTTAACGTTACACGTGCTGCGCGGTCTCTTGCGAAATAAAATACAAATTTCTTAAAAATAGCAACGAAAAACGCTTTAAAATGGGCTCTCGAAAGCCGCTGGATGTGCACATGTTCCCCTCGGACCTGGAGTTTGCCGTCTTCACCGCCGAGGAGATCCGTAAACTGAGTGTTGTCAAGATTATTACTGGCCTTACTTTTGATGCTCTGGGCCATCCAATTCCGGGTGGCTTATATGACATACGATTGGGCTCTTATGGACGCTGTATGGATCCCTGCGGCACGTGCCTTAAAATGCAAGATTGTCCTGGACACATGGGTCACATTGAACTTGGCACGCTGGTGTACAATCCGTTTTTTATAAAGCTAGTGCAGCGTCTGCTTTGCATATTTTGCTTACATTGCTTTAAAATGCAGATGAAGGGTAAGCCGTATGAATGAGTTTCGGTCAACTAACTATGTAACTGACTTTTTTATTATTAAAGATCACGAGAGCGAGATTATTATGCTGCAGCTGCGGTTAATTGACGCTGGCTACATAATTGAGGCACAAGAATTGGAGATATTCAAATCGGAAGTTGTGTGCCAGAACACAGAGGAGCTGGTTAAGCTAGACAATGGTGATGCAGTGCATCCACGTATTGCTGCAATGAAGGAACTGCTTGCCAAGAATGTAAGCAATACAAGCAATGTAACAAAGACCAGCTGCTCCCTGCGGACAGCGATCACACATGCAGCACTACAGCGTGGTACCAGCAAGAAGTGCCGCCATTGTAACAAGTCTATGCTGTTTGTCCGCTATATGCATCGACGTCTGGTCTACTATGTGACTATAGCTGATCTTAAAGAGCGGTAAGTTGATCGGGCTCATAAATTGTGATCATCCAGTTATTTGAACTATTTTTGCAGTTTAGGCAACGTGCCCGAGAGCACCGGCCAGAACAAGGTGGTCTTTGCGGATGAATGCCGTCGCTATCTGAAACAGATTTATGACAATTATCCAGAGCTGCTCAAGCTACTGCTACCAGTGTTAAGCCTCAACAGCAACTCAAGTATAGCTGAGGGTAGCGATGTTTCACCCATAGACATTTTCTTTATGGGCACCATACCAGTAACACCCCCGCGTGCACGTCCCATGAATATTATCAACGACATGATGAAAGGCAATCCCCAAACAGACACCTATGTAAACATAATTGAGAACAATCATGTGCTGAATGTTGTGCTCAAATACATGAAGGGTCAGGAGGATAAGCTAAGCGATCAGGCTCGTGCTGCCTATCAGAACATGCGTGGTGCCAATAGCCACGAGAAGCTCTACAATGCTTGGCTGTCGCTGCAGAGTTCGGTTGATGTGCTGCTCGATGTGAACATGTCACGTGACGTGAAATCAGCAGAGGGCCTTAAGCAGGTGCTTGAAAAGAAGGACGGACTCATTCGCAAGCATATGATGGGCAAGCGTGTCAACTATGCCGCACGCACAGTCATAACGCCGGATCCCAATATAGATGTGGATGAGATCGGCATACCCGATATATTTGCACGCAAACTATCGTACCCCGTGCCTGTTACCGAATGGAATGTGGCCGAGTTGCGTAAAATGGTCATGAACGGCCCCGAGCAGCATCCGGGTGCCAATTATATACAAGATAGCAAGGGTCTAACCACCTTCATACCCGCTGAAAATGCTGCCAAGCGTGCCAGCATGGCTAAATTGCTGTTGTCCAACCCAAAGGAAGGAGTAACCATTGTACACCGTCATGTGCTCAATGGAGATGTGCTGCTACTGAATCGTCAGCCCTCACTGCACAAGCCCTCCATTATGGCACACAAGGCGCGCATTCTGCAAGGCGAGAAAACCTTCCGATTGCACTACTCCAATTGCAAGGCCTACAATGCTGATTTCGATGGTGACGAAATGAACGCTCATTATCCGCAGAGCGAGGTGGCACGCGCAGAAGCCTACAATCTAGTAAATGTGGCTAACAATTATCTGGTGCCTAAGGACGGAACTCCACTGGGCGGTCTTATACAGGATCATGTCATTTCGGGCGTAAAGCTTTCCATACGCGGACGCTTCTTTAATCGGGAGGACTACCAGCAGTTGGTCTTTCAGGGACTGTCGCATCTTAAGGGCAATATCAAGCTACTGCCGCCAAGCATACTCAAGCCGGCTGTGCTTTGGTCAGGCAAGCAGGTGCTATCTACCATTATAATAAATCTCATTCCTGAAGATTATGAGCGCATCAACTTGGATTCATTTGCCAAAATTGGTGGCAAGGTGAGTTTTTAAATGAATCGTGCGTTGCATTTTTTTTATTAAAACAAATCAAATTTACAGAATTGGAATGTACTGCGACCACGCACACCGCTGTGCGGCAGCGTGCCTCTGGAGCAGGAACTGAGTGAGAGTCAAGTGCAAATACGCGCTGGCGAATTGCTGGTGGGCGTGTTGGACAAGCAGCAGTATGGCGCCACCACCTTTGGCCTCATACACTGCATGTACGAATTATATGGCGGAGATGTGTCCACGCGGCTGCTTACCGCTTTCACCAAGGTGTTTACCTTCTTTCTGCAGCTGGAGGGCTTCACACTGGGTGTTAAGGATATTTTAGTGAGCGCCGAAGCAGATCGGAAACGACGCAACATTATCAACGAATGCCGCGAGGTGGGCAACAGCGCCGTGGCCGCTGCTTTGGAGCTGGAGGATGTGCCGCCTCACGATGAGTTGGCCGAACAAATGGAAGCAGCCTATGTAAAGGATACCAAGTTTCGTGTATTGCTCGATCGCAAATACAAGTCCATGCTTGATGGTTATACAAACGACATTAACAAGTGAGTTTAGTGTATACTTCGTAAAAATAATAAACCTTTATTACATATATTTTATTACTAATTACCAGAACTTGTCTGCCTGGCGGCTTGATAAGCAAATTTCCCGACAACAATCTGCAGTTGATGGTGTTGTCTGGTGCAAAGGGCTCTATGGTGAACACTATGCAAATCTCCTGCTTGTTGGGACAAATTGAGTTGGAAGGCAAACGACCACCGCTGATGATCTCTGGCAAATCGCTGCCAAGTTTTACATCATTTGAGACATCGCCCAAATCTGGCGGCTTTATTGATGGACGCTTTATGACAGGCATACAGCCGCAGGACTTTTTCTTTCATTGCATGGCAGGTCGTGAGGTAAGCAAACCTTTGATAAGCATTGTTAATGTATTCAACTAAGTCTTACCTTCTATGCTATGCAGGGTCTTATCGATACAGCTGTGAAGACTTCGCGCTCTGGTTATTTGCAGCGCTGTCTTATCAAACATCTGGAGGGTCTGAGCGTGCACTATGATCTGACAGTGCGTGACAGTGACAACAGCGTTGTTCAGTTTCTCTATGGCGAGGATGGCATGGATATCTTAAAAGCCAAGTTCTTCAATGGCAAATTCTGCGCTGATTTTCTGGCACAAAATGCCAAAGCTGTGCTGCGTCCGAGCCAGGTGCAGTTAATGAAGGATGAAGAGTGCCTTGCACAGGTGCAGCGTCATGAGAAGCACATACGAAGCTGGCAAAAGAAGCGTCCGACCAATCTGCGCGCTGCCTTTACCCACTTCTCGCAGGAGCTGCGTGATGAGGTTGAGGTGAAGCGGCCCAATGAAATCAATGCCAAGACTGGCCGTCGTCGCTTTGATGAGGGCCTGCTAAAACTCTGGAAGAAGGCGGATGCCGAGGACAAGGCGCTGTATCGCAAGAAATACGCACGTTGTCCAGATCCCAGTGTTGCAGTCTACAAACAGGATTTGTACTATGGCTCTGTTTCGGAGCGCACGCGTCAGCTTATCGACGACTATGCACGCAAGCAGCCTGCACAGAAACATATCATCTCGGACATTATGCACATGAAGAGCATCAAGGCATTGGCATCGCCTGGGGAGCCAGTAGGCTTAATTGCCGCCCAGTCCATAGGTGAACCCTCCACGCAGATGACACTCAACACTTTCCATTTTGCGGGTCGTGGTGAAATGAACGTTACTCTGGGTATACCACGTCTGCGTGAGATTCTTATGCTTGCTTCGTCAAACATTAAGACACCATCCATGGATATACCCATTAAGCCAGGGCAGCAGCACAACGCAGAAAAGCTGCGTATTTCGCTAAACTGCGTCACATTGGCTAGTCTGCTGGAATGTAAGTCGCCTTCTGTCTCTGCTCTTAAGTTCCTGTACTTGGCTCTATTAACATAAATGTCCTTTTTGTATAGCTGTGCACATTAATAGCTGCCTGTCGCTGGAACCGGAGCGCTGCTATGTCTATGAGCTGCACTTTAAGTTCCTGCCGCGCGACGTATACAAGGAGGACTACGGCGTGCGACCAAAGCGTATTATTAAGTACATGCATCAGACGTACTTCAGGCAGCTAATACGCGCTATACTCAGGGTGTCCAATGCCAAAAAGTCTTCAAAAATGTAAGTGTAGTTTGACGCTAATGTTAAGAATTTTTTAATTATTATATTTGTTTTTAGTATTGTGGTTGATGAGAAAAAGGAAGGCGGCAGCAAGCAGGACGACGATAATGATCATGAGTTAGATGCTGCCGATGATGTCGGAGCAAAAGATGCACCTGGCAACGATGATGACTCTTCAGATGATGGCGTGAGTTGAAAGTTAACTTAAATCTGCGCCTATCTATTATCTTTTCAAATTATGTACTATTTAGGGCGATGATGATGCAACTGGCATTAAGCTAAAGCAACGCAAGACCGATGAGAATGATTACGATGATCCAGACGATGTGGAGGAAATCATAGATGCCAATGGTAAGCTCCTCAACATGCATGGAACTATTAATATAGTCCTAATACACGCACTTTACAGACGACGAAGACGAGGATGATGATGAGGATGGCGATGGCAACGAAGCTGCTAACGATGATAACGCTGATCTAGATGACAAGTCGGTGGAAAAGCTGCTCAGCAATCAAATGGTAAAGGATTATACATATGACAACGAGAATTATCTTTGGTGCACAGTGAAGCTGAATCTGAGCGTGCGCTATGAAAAACCAGATTTGACATCTATCATACGCGAACTTGCGGGCAAAAGTATTGTGCATCAAGTTCCTCATATAAAGCGCGCTATTATCTATAAAGGAAATGACGATGAGCAGCTGCTTAAGACAGACGGCATCAATATTGGCGAAATGTTCCAACACAACAAAGTTTTGGATCTGAATCGTTTGTACTCCAACGATATACACGCTATAGCACGCACTTATGGAATCGAGGCCGCTGCTCAGGTCATTGTCAAGGAAGTGAGCAATGTGTTTAAGGTTTATGGCATTACTGTGGACCGCAGGCATTTATCACTAATTGCCGACTACATGACGTTTGATGGCACCTTCCAGCCGCTATCACGCAAGGGCATGGAGCATTCCTCGTCACCGCTGCAGCAAATGTCTTTTGAATCCAGTTTGCAGTTTCTGCGCAGCGCAGCTGGTTTTGGACGTCCCGATGAGCTAAACTCGCCATCAAGTCGCCTTATGGTGGGACTCCCAGTGCGCAACGGTACCGGTGCTTTTGAATTACTGACAAAAATATGTTAAATAATAACGTTTCCCGTTTTGAATAAATAATTGCCAATGTTAAATTTTCAAAAAACATCGATATTTATTTATCGATATATTTGGTACCAGCTGTTTTTCCGTTTATCCATCTCTAAGTCAGCAGCAAAAGAAAATTTGTTTATTTATACAAAGCTGAAAACAATTGTATTATGTTGACTTCTATGGTTAAGGAGCATCATGCCAAGCAGTCCAAGCGTAAGCAAGAACAAGAGGTTCGTCGCAAAGAAGCTATTGAAGCCTCCAATGAGCTAACCAAATCTCTAGTAGATCATCTGAATGTGGGGTGAGTTATATGCTTTTAAAATCACAAACACATTTATATATATACATAAATAACAATGCTTACAGTGTGGCTCAAGCGTACTTAAACCAAAAACGCTTGGATGCAGAGGCCAAACAACTGCATGTGGGCGCCACCAACTTTGCCAAGCAGACACACCAATGGCTGCAATTAATTGACAACTTTAGCAGCGCTCTAAAAGAGCTCGGAGATGTGGAGAACTGGGCACGCAGCATCGAAAGTGACATGCAAATCATACAACAGACGCTGGAGTTGGCCTATAAATCATCCCGTGCTGTCCAAGGCACAGCTGCCACAACATCGGCCGCTGCAGTAGCATCCTCAAGTTCAGCAAATGTAGAAGAAGCTAATTAACCTGAAAATAATATATATTTTAAGTGAACTAAATATTTTACCAATTATTCGTTTAAAATGCAGTTGCCTTTATTATTTTACACATATGCAATCCACAATAACAGTAGAACTATTGCACGCCAAATACATTTAAACATGTTAACAAGTTTATACTAAAACGTACAACTGATCAATTAGTTTTGTTAGTTTATTGTTATGGTGTATTAGCAAGTAGTTTGCTTTTAAAACACGTATCACAATGTGTCTCAGACGAGATACACGTATGCTTTGTTGGTGGTGGTTAAACTACATATTACAATTCGTACGAGGGTGCTTTTCTAATAACTAATGATGACAATTATATTTGCGTATTCCTACAGACGCAGCCAAATGTTAAATAGGTTGATGTTTAGTTTAGGGATTCTAGGAGAAATTATTTAATCAGTCTATACCCTCCTGCTGAAGCCATTTTGTGCAAAATAAGCGCACAAGCAGAGATCATTTGGCTGGCTTAGTATCGTGATCCCACGCGAGCTGTTTGAGAAAAATAGCAACAGTTAGTTATAGTTATATAATGGTTATTATAATTGTTATAATGTTATTATGTATTTAATATATTAATATTATTTTGTTTGTATCTTACATTTGCGTGGTGAGCGGGAACGTGAATAACTGCAGCTGCGGCTGCGATGACGTGAGCGATACTTGCGTCTGTTTGAATCGTAAGGCGAATGTGACAACGATGAGTCGCGATGGCGACGGCGTTGTCCATCATTATCACGATCGCGAGAGCGTCTATTCAAAATGAAAATAATATTAAAATACACAGCAAAAATCCACAGACTCACCGTGATGGACGTCCCATATATACACCAGGAGTAGGTGTATGGGCGCGCTGTGTTATGGAGTAATCCACGCGTATGCGACGGCCATCGACTTCCATGCCGGTGCAAGCATCTTTGGCAACACGAGCATCGTTAAGCTTCTCGAAGTAAATAAAGCAAAAGCCACGGGAGCGATGGGTCTACAGAGGTTTAGCAAAGTTTTCCAATAAATATCATATTTACAGCGCTATATTTTTAATGTTACAGCAAGCCTTTAGTGTAATGTTAGTGACTTGTATAGCAAACACTCATTATTGCTGCATTTAAATATATTCTTGCCATGACATCTGACAGCTCGGTTTAAGCTTACAACCAAGTTGAATTTCTTTGAAATGCGTGGCCAACTACTCGAAATTTCTTTATGTTGAACTTACATGTGCGTCAATAACCATCTGTATGCGTTCAATAGCTCCAAACTTATTAAATAGCTCGCGTACCTTCTGCTGGGTAGTGTTGGTGTTCAGGCCAAAGACACCAATGCAACGGCTAGCCTGAGGACGATCCTGAAAGTTTTATTTCAAGTTCGAAATTTTCCTATTTTTAAAAACCTTTTCAACTTACACGAGCATTTCGAGAACGTTGGCGGTCCCGCGACGAGCGGCTTGAATAGTGACGTACTGGCGACACAGATCCCGATGGCGTGCGTCGGCGATATTGCGAGGTGGACTTGTAGTTGCGGTAGTTGTTATAGACCTCTCCGTCCGACCTTGAATGGGAATAGGTTAGATATTCAGTTCGTATTGCTGGCAGTAGTTCTTGATAGAAAAAAAACGCATCATCATCAAAATGACAGTTGAAAAAATTGATATAGCCTTTAATATCGTTTGGAAAAAAATTTCAGCTTGTTCATCATTTCAAAACTGTGCACAACTGAACCCTGAAAAAGGAATATGTTTAAACTTTCTTTTTCTTACATTTTTCCTTGTTAATAAATTTTTTAGTCGACCAGAAAAAGAACCTGCTTCTCCGAGAAGCAACACGAAATGAGGAATTAAGGATGACAGCTCGACATTAACCGAAGATTCGCCTGCTAAGTTCACTGACAATTCTAATTTTCGATACTCGATGCCAAATATTCGATACTCACCGGCGCGGTCGGGAACAACTCTCCGAAGATGACGCCGTCGAAGAATGTGAAGTAGCCGAACTATAAAAGTGTGCAATATTGTTAATTAACAATTGCATTATAATTGAGGGCACTTGTTTATACCTGTTGCTAGCTTTGTGACTTTCGATACGCGGCAAATGTAAATAGTCCCTTTCCCTCGCGTTGGAGCAGCCACTGGACTGTGGAATGGAATGCCGACATGGGGGCTATTAAGCGCACTTTCAACTGGGCCTTGGTTGGTGTGATTTACAGTCGTTAGTACTCACCATGTTAAAGATTATTTATTCTAATGTACTTAGTTGATCAGTTAACCGCTTCAATACAAAAATATAGCTTTGTGTGTGACGAATAAAAACAACACGCAGATTTACACAGGGTTGTAGCCAGTCTGCAAATTGCAATCGGTTATGTAGACTCCAAAATATCGATATATTATGCAGTTTAAATAGAAAATAAAAATGTCAATGTAATTGGTCTTAAAAATTTATTTCAATTATACTAATTAAAGGCTTACAATTTATTTAAGGTACAATAATTCAATAGTTTTTGACATAAGACTTATTTTGATTGTATTTCATACCTATATAATTGTAAATCTTAAGCTGCTCTGCATTGTATAAATCACCAATAGCTTTTGCCATACGTTCGTCGTTATAGCGCCCCTTTGGAGGCGCCTCTAATAGATTACCTTTCACGTACCACTTTTGTTCCGAAAAATGTGATTTGACTCGTGAGCGCAAGCTAAGTCCGCTGAAGACTGGTTTGCGAAATATTTCACACAGGTTCTTCTTTCCATATTTTTGGAATATACGATCCACTGTGTCGTCAATTTCGGATTTTTTACAGTAATACACATACCAGAGCTTACGTTCTGGCGCTCTAACATCTGTAAGATTAAATACTCCAAAGTATTCAATTGCAGAAGCGTCTGCTTCTATTTCTTTTTCAGGTTTCAGATAAAATATGCGCCGCAAATACGGTGCAAATTCATTATCAAAATTATATTCTTTCACGGCTAAAAGACAAAATAAATGTATTAGTCATCATATAATTACGTTGACTTATTATTGTTTAGCCTACCAGACCCTGCTTCTTCCATGTTTGAGCTAGTCAAATTTGCAGTACTCTAGTGTTGAATAAAATTTGTACTTATGTATATTTAAAAGGAGCAAAGCTGACTTTAAATAGGCAGTTATGCGTATGTTACAGCCAATGCTGAAATTTTGTTTGCGGCATAAATTTCACAATAAACTTTTGGAAAAGCTGCTCAATGGTATCGATACTCACCTGTGCTTCGAATTAGCAGATAGATTGGCAGCACTTCACTTAACAGCTGATTCTATTGAGTTGATTTGTTATTTAACTACTAGTTTTTTGTAAATATCAATTATGCAAAATAATTGTATTAAACTTGTGCCGTTGGCACTCAAGTGCCAACAGCGAGCCATCACCACGACGGCACCATTAGCAGGCAAGCGTAATTTTCGTAAATTCAATGTGTATGGAAAGCGAGGCACGCGCGTGGTCAAGGAGGCTCAGCGTACAATGGAAAATCCGCCCGTAGCCATACATAAGCGTGGAGTACGTGACACAGGCATAATGATCAATGGACAGTATGTGGAGATAGCAGAGAAAATACCGGACATCATAGTTCCAGATCTGACTGGCTGCAAACTAAAGCCATACGTTTCCTACAAAGCTCCTGAAGTTGTGCAGTCCGAATTTACCAGCCTGGATCTATTCAATGCCGTCTACTCAAAGAAGATTATTGAAGATTTCAAGGCAGGCAAGTTGGCAAGTGATGGAAGTGCTATCGAACCCTCGCCCAATGAGCAGTTGACTCCGGAAGAAGCTCTGCAAGGTGCACGCAAAACAGGCAGTGACATTTTTTAGACATAAACATTCATAATTATATGCTATAAGATTTATTATTGTTTAATGGAGATTGGGCAACTACTGCTGCATGTACTTTTGACGATAATTGTAAAGTTTTCGCAGCCATTTTTCTGCCTTCAGCTCGGGATCGCCTAGGAACTGCAATTAATAAAAGAATTAGTTGAATATACTGTAAAAACTTAACAAAGCTGAAACCTACATTTGGATGAAATATGTGATCTTCTGTTTGTGCCGGCGTTTCGGCAGGCTTTGGCAGAGTAACCGTTTCCTTTTTCAAATCTATTATAACCTTGTCCTTCTCATCACAAGTGCTAAAAAATGTAGACGGCTTAAATGCGTCCTCGTCAATTGTATCTAGTGCCTTTTGCACTTTGACATCTAGCAAATCAATAGGCTTGATAGCTGCAGCAGTTGGAGTGGGCGCTTGGCGAGAATTACTCTCTGAACTAGGCGCTCTAGTTGTGCGCTGTGATGTGGAGCGTGATTTGGATTTTCTAACATCATAGTCACGGCTTTTGCTTTGTCGACTTCTCGATTTGCTGCGTGAACTGCGTGAGGATGTACTGACGCTTGAACTACGCGATGAGCTCCGGCTGCTACTGCGTCTGTAATACTTTTTGGATTTCTTGCTTTTCTTCTTCTTCGATTTGGAGCTATGCCGGCTGCTGCGCGGTGATTTTGAGCGGTAGCGGTCTCTTTCCCTTTCCTTCTCACGCTCTCTTTCTCTATCGCGATTCCGCTCCCTTTCTCTATCCCTATCCCTATCCCTATCGCGCTCTCTATCCCTTTCACGATCTCTGTCACGCCTATCTCTATCACGCATTGTATAAATATAAATTATAAATGTTTTGTTAACTTATAACTAGAGATGAGACTGCTGCGCTATGGCGTTGCCACACTGCATTTGCAAAGGTTGGCAGTACTTTTTGAAAACAGCTGGAGTAACACATGCAAAAACAAAACAAGTGATGCTTGGCGCTCTGCTTCTTCTTCGACATTCAAAAAGCGTGGTGCCGGTAATTTTTCTACTCTTATTAATTGTAATATCTAGCTAATTTATGATGTTCTTATTGCGCAGAAAGTCACTGGCTTGGCACGTTTAATGGCCAACTTTACACAAGTTAGTAACCCCATAACGGGGCAGAGTGGATGGCAGGAGCGCGACGATAACTATGACTATCACTTGGAGGTGGCAAATGCGGGCTTTGGCGACATGTTGCATGATTGGGAGCGCAACCAAAAATACTACAAGGCTCTTAAAAAAACTATAGCTAACATGCGCGAAGCGGGCAAGAAGGTGCATGTGCTGGACATTGGTACGGGCACTGGCATATTGGCAATGATGGCATTACGCGCTGGCGCTGATACTGTCACAGCCTGTGAAGCTTTTATGCCCATGGCAAATTGTGCACAACGCATTTTGGCAGCCAATGATGCATCACAGGTGCGCCTCATACGCAAGCGCTCAACGGAAATAGTAATGGGCGTGGATATGACACAAAGAGCAAACTTGCTTGTAGCTGAGCTGCTGGACACGGAGCTGATTGGCGAAGGTGCCATTGGCATCTACAATCATGCCCATAAAGAGTTACTCACCGAAGATGCCTTATGTATACCCGCGCGTGCAAATTGTTATGCACAGGTTGTGGAATCGTCGCTTGCGGCTCAGTGGAATAGCTTAAAACTATTGGCCAATCTAGATGGCGATATACTGCTGCGTCCACCTAAAGAATTACAGCAATGCAGTGGCGAGGCGGCACTGCATGATGTGCAGCTATCCCAGCTGCCCTCCAATAGCTTTCGTTGTTTAACGGAGCCCGCAGAGATTTTCGAGTTTGACTTCCAACGGAAGCAGCCGCGTGAGTTAAAACGCCAACGTGCCGTAAAAATACAGCTGCAACACGCTGGCAATGCGGAGCTGGTCTTTTACTGGTGGCAAATAGCGTTGGACGACGCTGGTGAGGTGCTGCTCAGCTGCGCGCCTTATTGGGCACATCCTGAGCTATGTCAACTGCAAAACACTTGCCAGGACAACCGGCGACCGCTGGCTAATTTAGTCCCCTGGCGGGATCACTGGATGCAAGCCATCTATTACCTGCCCCAGCCGGTACAACTGCAACTGAGCGATGCGCATTTATGGCTGAACTGCTGCCACGACGAATACTCGCTCTGGTTTGAGGCTCACAAGCAGCTGCCTACAGAGAAGCAGGTGCGTCGCCATACTTGCAGCTGTGACTTGCATATGACCTACTCACGCAGTCGCATTGGCCAGCTAAACCAAGGTACACGTAACAAGCGCTACCTGAGCTACCTGGAACAGGCAATCCAACCAGACAAGCAGCAACATGTTCTGCTGCTAGGCGATGGTTGCCTGCTGGGAATGGCCAGCGCGGCACTCGGTGCTGCTAGTGTTACCTGCGTGGAACCACATCGATTCTCGAGACGTTTGGTCGATTCTGTGGTCAAACACAATGCCTTAAAGAGCGTTACATTTTTCGAGCAACTACAGCAGATTCCAGCAGATCAATTAGGCAAACTGACTCACATCTTTGCTGAGCCCTACTTTCTCAACTCTATTTTGCCTTGGGATAATTTTTATTTCGGCACTCTGATCTTGCAGCTGCAACAGCAGCAACTGAGTGAACAGCTACAAATATCACCAAGTGGCGCACGAATTTATGCATTGCCCGTTGAGTTTCTAGATTTGCACAAAATTCGCGCGCCTGTTCGTAATTGCGAAGGCTTCGATCTAAAGCTCTTTGATCAAATGGTGCAGGTAAGCCTAGAGAATTAAATAAAGTGCTGTAACTTTTTGTTAATTAATTGCAATTAACAGCATTCTGCGGAGCAGGCGCTATCGCTAGTGGAGGCACAACCGCTTTGGGAGTATCCTTGCCGTGCCTTAACGCAGCCGCAGCAGTTGCTCAGCGTTGATTTTTATAATTTTGGTCAGGAGCAGATGAATCATGGACATCTGAAACTAGAAGAGTAAGTTTATACTTTATATAAAAATATGGTGGCTAAAAATGCTTTTACAGCGCGTTCGGCGTGTGCAATGGCATTGCTTTGTGGGTGGACTGGGAAATTGTCAAAGACTCACCCAAATCTGTCGTTAGTACTGGACCCTCGGAGACTATAGTGCCTGGTCAGTTTGTCAAGTGGGACATGTTTGTACGACAGGGCGTACACTTTACCAACTATACGGAGAAGTCAGCACAGCTGGATTGGAACACCACCTTCAAGCCGCAGCTAGGCGAGCTTAGCTTCAAATTTACGCTTAGCCCACAACATATAAAAAACGCATAACAACGGATTTGAGCTCATTTTGAAGCACAAGAATTTAGTTCAAGCAGACAATTAAAACACAAAACTATTACAACGCAACGCTGTACGACTAAGCCTTGGGAATCTCATTCTCCATACGTGTGAGCACAATGTTGCGATCGGTCTGTGCGCTTGGGTTGATAACCTTCAATCCAAACTCGCCGCCCTTAAGACGTTGGCGCAAATCTATGGCACGCAAATCTGTCATGAGTGAATGCTCCTTGTTCAGCAAATCCACATCAATTTTTTGAGCATGATCCGAAAGCAGATTGAAGTTGGCCTTGGAGTCATCGATTTTGGCCATAAGAAGACGGCGTATTTCGCGCAATTTCTCCACCTCTTGGCAGAGCATGTCGTGTGCCTGATCCAGACACAATTCCATGCCCGAGCGTTGAGCGCGATTCTCTAGACGCGTCTCGGCCAGCTTCAACGCATCGGTCTTGTCACGCAGTGCATCCTCCAGATTCTTCAGCTCACACACAGCACTCTCCATCTCATCCTTCATCTTGAGCTTCTGCCACTCAAGCTCGTTGCGTGCGCGCTGAGTCTCAAAAACACGCTTGCGTATGGTATGCTCGGCACGCTCTTGCTGCGCTTGCAACATATTGCGCGCCTTCTCGCGACACACAAAGAGTGCCTCACGTATGGCATATGTATCGGCCAGCTCATTCTCAGCCATTTGCTTCATATTCTTCACATGCTCCAGCCAGGTCTCATAGGAACAGCAGCTGCAAATATGTTGTCAGGACAAATGTTTTTAAATATGCAATGCTGCAGTGCTTACTTTTTCGGATTGCGCATGGGATCAGGCTTGTAGGATATGTTAGCTGCATTGCGATCTAGCGCCAACTGCGAATTGTCAAGATCCACTGCCTCTAGCTTATTCTCAATCTCCAGGCCAATCTTGAAACGCACTTCTTCCAAACGAGTCAGCTTCTCCCAAGCTTTTTGACAACGATCCGCCAGCAGACGCTGATTGTTCTCGAGTATGCATAACTCATTTTTTATTTCGGTGTCCGCCTCATCGTATGTCATCTCCGAGCCAAGACGTCCATCACGCATAGTCAACACCTCGCCTATAACCGAAATGGGACCAGCTAGCGTTTCTAGCTCTCGCTCTGTTGCATTCTTCTCTTCCTGCAGCATGTAAATCTCACGCTCAATGCGCTCAAATGTTTTCGCGATGACCTCACGCCAGCGATTTAGCTCCGCAATGCGATCAGTCAACGCTTCGTTAGTCTCATAATTCGCCCAATCTCCCTCTATGCGCGTCTCGTTGCGCAGCATTCGTGATGCATGGCGTATGGCAAAAGCATCTGCGCGACGAGCATCCGCCACGTTACGCAGGCGACTTAGACGAGCATGCCAGTCTGACAGCGATATATGCTGCAGTGGCTTCTCCATTGTGACCACCGAATGGAAACTCATCTTGCGGTATTAATTTACAAAGGTAGCTAATTATTAAATATATATTTATGCAAACCTCTATTTTCCCCCACAGAATTTATACTTTCACAACTGAAACTCCCAAAGGGCACTAATACACAGCTTTATTTCTAAACTTGGTTCATTAAGTTGTTTATTCCGTTGACTACTAGATCTCCAAGGTGCTGGCCCCAGGTCATTGTCAGGGGCAACGTTTGCTTCACAAATAGTTACCATCATATTTATGGAATGTACACATATTGGGCTGCAACTGGAAAGCCCATAAACATATTTACAAATAACTGTTATATTAAACATGTTTATTTGTCTTTTATGTGTCAAAAAAGTCATATCTTTAAATTTATGTTCGCTGAGTTGCAGCTTTTCATAATTTTAGATTACCAAAATACTTTTACTCCATCTTTATTGATGTTTTTGTCTATAAGTCGGATGAATCTTATTCAAACAAATTCAAAAATGATGCAATTTATTTTCGTCTTGCTTTCGTACCAATTTCTAACGTTTAATAAATGTATGTATTCAATTCTGTTTTTTATGACTATGAGGTTTGCTCCAATTTTTTCATTTTCAAACCTTAACTGGGACTTCTGTAAAGCTTGAGGCTACACTGGTTTTAAACAATTTTTTAACATTCTGGCAACTCTCAATTGTGTCAATTTGGCATTTAGAAAACTTGCATTACGGTAAAAATATTATTTACAAAATGAGCAAAGATAATAAAAAGCATGGAAATCAATTATTAAAAAATCCATTCAGTGGTCCTCTGCCCGATTCAGCACGACATTTGCTGGTCCGAAAAGAAGATGAGGATGCTAAGTCAAAGAGCTCGCGCAGGCGCGAAAAACGCAAAGCGACTTATTCGGATGATAAGGGCTCCAAAAGGCGATCCATATCACCAGCACAGCTGAGCGAGATAACGGAGCAACAGCGTCACTCGTATATAAATCAATTGCTAAGTGCAGCAGAACGCCCCAAGGGCATGTCCAAAACTGTAAAGCTTTTGATGGGACTGGGCTTCTCGCAGATCTTGTCTGAGCCTATGGCCGTAGAGTATAAGAAACTCTGCAACAGACCCGGAACTCCCTGTGTTGTAAACGTGCTGCGCAATGGACTGGATGATTCAGCGCAAAATATCGACCAGGAACGCAAGGAGAACATTGAAGTACCTTCAAATGCTAAGCAGCCTGCAGTCACGTGCGTGATAGTGGTAATCGCAGCGGTGGGCTATCCCAAGCATAAGCTATCTGAAGCACAAATGGAGAAAATCGAAAATGAGCTGGTTAACGAGATTTGCCAACACGAATCGCCGCATAAGTTGCGCTTCAATGGCATTGCTTTCAAGGCTGGCTACATGACCATCAAATGCTTGGATTCGAAATCCGCCCACTGGCTACGAGAGCAGATTCGCCGTCGTGTTGATGAAATGCCCTTAAAAGCTTGCAATGAGGAGGAGCTGCCTAAGTACTCTGTCATATCACTTGTACTGCCAAAAAGTTCCTTACTCAGCTTGACATTCATAACTAAGTTGATTGACAAACAAAACCCTGATCTCCACATTGAGGATTGGGATATCTTCCATGAACATAATGAATTTATGGACAAACATATTTTGGTACGCATCGATGAGCATTCTATGAACGCAATCTTAAAAAATGATTTGAAATTGTACTACCGCTTGGATGCGATTTCCGTCAAAGTCTTGGGCAACGAAAATGGCTCCGATTGGGAAAAAACTGCTTTAAAGCAAGAACCTTTCTTATTAGATGATTCTAATATTTTTCAAATGCCAACATATATCAATTAAAATAATAATTGTGTTTGTGAACAGTGATTAATAAACAACATGCTTACAACTACAAACTCTTTATTGTTTATTAACAAATGTTATTTTTTGGATTCGCAGATTTTCTATAACTTTAAACGTAGCATTTTGAATAGGTCCGCCACATGTTAAAATACCTATCGGTAGCAATCTAATGCTATCGATGTAAATGTACTGTTATCGTTCTAGAAAATGTATTTTCGCATTTCGGTCACACTTAAAAAATAATAAATAAATAGCAAATTAAATCGTACACAATAAATAAAAATTAAAGCATGGGCTTTTTCAAAGTTTAGTTGTGTGTGCGCTTATTAAAAGAATTATTTTACGGCGCACAAGGACTGCACAATGGATACGAGCAATTGCAAGCAGATAAGCCTCAATGAGCTGCCCGATGAAATCCTTGAATTTATATTCACTTACCTACCACCCTATGGCGATCTGGAGCATTGCAGTCTGGTGTGCAAGCGCTGGCAGCTCATTGTGAAGAGTGAGTAAAGTAATTGAATTAGTACACGCATGACTAATATAAATGCTTTCGTATGCAGATCTTGTGCGTCGCTCTCAAATGAATTTGGAAAAGGCCCTTAGCGACTTTCGCCTACGATGGGAGGTTTATTCACAGGAAACTGCGGCAGCCATGGAGGCCAACTGTTCAAGTGTATCAAAGCGCATGCCCATGCCCATTATTGCGGGACGCTTCGCACACTCGGCAGTGCGTCAAGGCAACTCCATGTATGTGTTTGGCGGCGGCTCTTCCTCGGATACAACATTTAATGATTTATGGCGCTTTGACCTGACGCACATGCGCTGGTCGCGTCCACTGGCCACAGGCACATATCCCTCACCCAAGGGCAGCGCCTCAATGGTGGCATGGCAGGATAAACTGGTGTTATTTGGCGGCTGGCGCTATCCCTCGCTACATCCGCCGTATCAGCCTTGGTGCCTTTTTGATGAGCTGCACTATTACGATCTAGCAAAGGATCGCTGGCTAGCGCGCAACGCACTGCCCTGTCCACCGCCAATGGCTGGGCACTCTGCCAGCGTCCATGGTGATCGCATGATTGTCTTCGGTGGCTATCAAATAAAAAACGATGTCAATGTTAACTCCAATGATACTTGGGTGCTGGATCTCAATGAACAGCGCTGGTGGCAGCCACTTTTTGTAGGCAATACGCGTCCAGCGCCGCGCTATGGCCAAATACAAGTGGAGCTGGACAAGCAGCGTCTGCTTATCGTCGGCGGCTGTGGCGGCGCCAATCGTGTCTACACGGATGCCTGGCTGTTGGACATGTCACGTGATGCTTGGTGCTGGCGACAGCTTAATGTACGCAATAAGAACTTTGGTGCCGTGCATATGTGGTGCAATCCTGGATGCAGAGTCAAGAACTACCTCGTTGTTGTGGGACCGTCACCAAAAATGCCTCAGGATTTCCAAATCATGACACAACGCCGTGTGCCCGCTTTTGGTGGCAGCTCACTGCGTTTTGCTGGCCTGGGCATGGAACCGCCACCACCAGGGGCACAGTTGCAGCTGGGACAGCGTCCAGTGCAACTACCAGTGCGTCGGCCCGCAGTGCAGCAGCACGAGCAGCTACGCCTGCCAGCGGGTCAGGGTGCAGCAGCTGACGCCATTGTGCCGCAAGAGCAATATTTGGCCAACAGACGTGCCATACTCAACCAGCATATGCACAATGCGGCACAGTTTATGCACAACAATAATGTTAACAATAATAACAACCATTTTCAACCTCGTTTTGGTCGTCTCAGCGATTTGCATGCGTCCCCAGCGGTCCCAGCTGCAGCGGCAGCGGCAGCAGCGCCACCAGCTCCAGATGGTGATGCAGATGCATTGCAGCGTTTGCAACGCAATTTGGCATTGCGTTGCCGCGAAAACGAGCCATTGCTTCCGAAACGCTTTGACGAGCACTATGAGGTAAGCCATAGGTCCAACTAATTGTTTCAAGTACTAAATTAATTTTGTTTAGGATCCCTTTCGAATGGCTGCGTTTAATGTGCCAGGACGCTCGCGCAGCGCATCACGTGATCATAACGAGCGCATCAGACGCATGGAGGAGAAAATGAATGCCATACGCAACTCGCGACGCAGTGCACCTGCCCAAGTGGAGCCACAAAAGTTGCGCGCACCATCACCCAAGCGTATCAGATGCAATGTGCAGTCGTTGTTTGTCTGCGATATTTCAAGCCTGTTGCAGAGCACCAATTGCAATGAGCCAGGCCTGGATTGGGTGGAATATAAAAACTTTGGCGTACTCAATGGCGCACCCGATAGGCTTATACTCTCCAGCCTGATAGCCGGCAACGGTGAGCTGATCTTGTTCGGTGGCGTGCACAAGGAGACGCTGACGGACATCACGCATCAAGTGTCCAATTCCATACACTTTCTAAGTGTGCCACGTGATATTATCTAAGCGCATAAGCAAACAACAAACACAAACATATAGAAATACATACAAACCTATACATATAGTCATATATCGCTAAACCCAAAACAGTTCCAGCTATGTTCGCCTTTTGCTGCTAATTCGAAACTATAAATTATTTGCTTGCGTTTAGAGTTTGACTTTCAATTAAAGTGTAAAATATTGTAATTTATAAACATAATTAAAAGTTTGTGAGCAACTATATTATTGCCTAATTAAACATGCTTGTGTTTAAGCGTGACAGGTGCTGCGTCTGATAGCTACAGCATAGCAAGAGAGGCACGGCCCTAAAGCAACATAAGCACACGTGAATCGTCTCTCTGTGTGTGTGTGTGTGTGTGTGTGTGTCTTGGTCCAGCCTCCTCTTATACCAGTTTTTGAAGAAGCCACATGCCAAAGTCGTAGCCAAAGCAACAGACAAAGAGCTCTAGAATACTAAACAAGCTATAAATTTGAAAGCCGCACACATGATTCCCTAACCAGTGGTATGAATAATTACAGCTGCTTAAAAATAAATTCGTACATGTACTTATCCAAATTGTTTAACAACTTAAAGTATTTAATTTGCCGTGGCGTGCATTGTCTTATGAGATTGGCTAATTGCTTTAAGTTCTTACAAACAAGTTAGAATACCCAAGTTACTCCGAGTGGTCTGTAGTGTATTTATATGAGTTACAGAAATAACTTTGGCTGCCAAAGAGACTATTAAAGGGTTCAAGGCTGCCACTACAGTGCACTGCTCAGAGCTATCTGAAGTTTGAAACTAAAATCTACAGCATTAATCGCAATCCTTGCAGCATTGACTATAGACTGCTTACAACCATTACATTATAAAATAATCTTTTTGTTATCTTTTGAGCCTGAAATACAGCGTTTAGTTTACAGGACAACTAACTAATGAATGCTTTTTAAACGCTTTGGCAATGAAGGGGTATCTGTGATCCTAGCAAGGGTAACAGAGTCGGTTGTGTGTCCATGTCCGCCTGTCAGTTCAGCAGGAGTAGATTGAGTTTTTTCCTCCCTCATCCGCAAAGAGATACGATTTATTATTTATTTGAAATTTAAGCTTACATGCAATCTCAGCCGATTGGATAAAGAATCTATAAATTTTCTATATATTTTTGAAGTGTGCAAATGTTTGCTGTGGTTTCGTGGTCAAAGTGTATGCCAAAGCTGATTCTGTCTAACTTTAGTTGCACGCTGGTCAAGTGCTGAGAGCAATACTCAGTCCAGAGGTAACGTGAGCGTTCAGCGCACGTTTGGTGATCAGTTGAAGGTGGCGCGTTGCGCTCAACGGTTCGGTGGCTCTCTATATAGTCTCTCTATGTGTCGCAATTTTTGTTCTAGCTGTGTAAGGTAATATCGGTCAAGTTCAGTTCCTTACAAGTATCTAAAGCAGCTAGAATTTTGACTCAATTAGATACGCGCAAAGTTTAGGCGTGTTATGTTTGTGCTATAAAGAAAAGCAAAAGTAATCGCACCAAATCATTTATATTAATGTACTATATAAAATTTGTCACGCTGCCAAACATTATGCGCTGACAAAAGGTGTTTGCATGTGTCCAACTAAAATTATCAACAAGTGCCAAATAAAAAATAAATACATACATTATATACTTTTAAAAGGTCGCACAAATTAAATAAAATTCGTTTACAAACACAGCATTCCACATAAAATATATAATATATTACTTTTGCTTATGTAAATGTTATTACAACAAGCGAATCTCGTGCTGCTTAAACAATAATAATTTGCGCAGCAATATTCCAAAATCAAATTGAACGCTGCTAATAATAAAGGTAAATATGTTTATATGACAACTGAAATTGATTTGAATGAATTATCTACCGGCAATGCTAAGCAACTTTCAAATAGATCAATGATCAAATAAGTTATGTTATGCTTTTTTTATGCGCTATTCATAGAACCCTGCAATGTCATCGTCACTATAACGCTGTAAACATTTCAAAACCGGTTAAAGAACATTTATTACTCACAATCAGACGCAGAATATAAATAAATAATGAGAACCAAACACATGCATCCACACATATGTTTATAGTAACACAGACGCGTTTGTCATGCCGGTCTTAGCTTTATTGTGGTTTTATTGATAAACAAATGTTATTAGCTTATGTCACTATCATATTTGAAATGCCAATTTGTGATAACAATGTTTTATTTGTGCTCAGCTGCTATTTCTTATCAGTAACGTAGATAAGATCTACAAATTAAAGCTAGTATTTAAATTTTTAAAATTCTACACAGACAAATTATGTTAAATACTAGATGGCAATTTGCCTTTGTTTCTTTTCTTACACACTTTGCCATTTTTATACTGCCAAATTGTAATCTTTTCAAACATAAGAGTGTATTGAACTATGTTTTAGCTTCATTTCTTTTGCAAAGTGGGGAAAGGCATAATCAAGAAAACAATAAAAATTTCTAAAAATTTCAGTTAATGATTGATGCTTAGGATTTGTTTATAAAACTGGTTTGGTATTTGCATTTTTTTTTTGTTAAAACTTTCTGTTTTGTTGTGCTTTTACAGATGGAACTGGCTGTGGCCCATCGTAAGGAGCAGTCCAATGTGACGACACTTTTGAGTCGTCGGTATGCAGAGCTGCTGCATGCTGAGAAACACACAGATTGTGTGTTCCATGTGTGCGAGGAGCAAATGAAGTGCCATAAGTTGATTTTAAGCGCAGCCAGTCCCGTCTTTGAAGCCATGTTCTTTGGTCCGTTACAAGAGCTGGAACCGGAAATTGAGATACACGATATTAGCGCGCCCATCTTTAAGGTGCTGGTGGAGTATATTTACACGGGCAGCGTAGACTATGAGTGCCTGCAGCTGGAGGCTTGCATTGAGCTCTACTATGCTGCCGAAAAGTATCTGCTGGATCAGCTTATTTCGGATGCGCTGCTGGCCATATCCAGTAAGCTGCGCTTCTCCAATGTGCTGCCCGCGCTGGAGCTGAGCGTTTGTATGGGACTGGATAGTTTGTTGGAGGTGTGCATGTCGTTCTTTATGCGCTGCTGCGTTAACAATGATCAGTATATGAGCTATTTAAAAGATCACTATGTGCATGTGTCCAAGGACACGGTCAAGTCCATTATTGCCGCCTGCAAGGAACCGCATAAGCTGCTGCTTTGGTATGTTTACCAATGGACACAGCAGGAGTGCGATGATGTCGGACTGGGCGATGCCAGCACCTGGCAGGTGGCGACTGCAGCAGCAGTAGTGCCGGTTATCGCACCAACACCACCCATTCTTGTGGAACGCTGCTACTATAAGGCCTGCCGTCCATTCACCGTTGATGCGGATTGTTTTACTTGGCGCATGGGCCTAAAGTGCTCCAGATTTATATCTGTGTTGGGACTGGTGCTCAATAGTCGGCTGACTCCGAATTTCACCTGTAGTTTTGGACGCGTGCCCCAAGATTATAGGGAATCGCTGCGCATCGAACTGTATCTTGATGGTGATGCACCCGTTTGGGCGCATGTCTTTCAAAACCAAGCAACGAAATATAATTGTGATTTAAATATTGGTTGGAGCCGGGATCAGGCGTTCACCATGACTCCAGAGTTGCAATATATACTACAACTGCGCTGGGAGAGTAGCGCTTATGGTGCGGAGTATCCTTGTAGTCTGCAATCCTGCTTGGTAGACGGCATAAGATTCACCGATGGCGACAGTTTTAGCGGCAGTCTAGTAAAAGGGCTGCGTTATACGAATTTAGTTTAGGCCTACCGTATAGATCAATTAATTTGTAAACAGCGTGTATTTATTGCTTTAAGTTAATGTACGTACGTTGAAGTTCATTAAACTGTGAATTTCAATTTAAAATATACTCAATTCAAACAAACAAAAAGCCGGTTCTTGTGTGTTTCCTTTATATCATTAGTAAGCACAAGCGTGTGTGTCACCTCTTAATAAGAGAAGGATAATTTACGAATTTGATCAAATCTGTATATGTACATGTTTATACGTACGCGCTTAAATGCCAACTGAGAAGTAAATTAGAATAGATAATTTTCAAATTAGCGCTACTGTGTATTTCGTAGTGAATATCGATAACTATTTTTATGCTATCAATGTTAAACAAACAGCAAAGATATCGAGAGTTTCACATCACTAGTATGCCGCTTGTGAAGATTGATAAAAACAAAACAAAATGACTATATTGTATAAAGTGGCAAAAAGCCGAGAGCTGAGCAATAACAAGGAGAAGGACAGTGTTTTTCCTCACAAAGTTGTTTTGTGCTCCGTCTCTTCGCGCAACATAATTGCATACAGCTCTCTGCAGAACCTCTCCAGTCATGTCTATGTATGTGACATTGTGACGCCATGGCAGTACTACAAGGTATGCACTTCCAAGAGTCTTATAAATGTGCTCGAATGGAGCGCCAATGGAGAACAGCTTCTATTAGGCTATATTGGCGGTCGTGTAGAAATCTGGCAGCCTAAGGAACATGCGCTCAATATTTGGCAACTGGAGTACTTTGCAGTAGTGCCCAGCGAGGATATTATAGCGGCGAAATTTTTTCACAATGGCAAGGGCGTTATTTTCAACACGCAGAAGAAAGACCACACTTATTATGCAGAGAAGTTTGAGCGTTTAGAGCAGCGACCAACGCTAACCGGCTTTGGTGGCGTGGCCACCGAGGGCTGCATCCTGCTCACATCGTCAGGCTTACTGGCCGCCTTTACGCTGCCGCAGCTTCAAAAGTTGCCGCCCAACAGCGGCAATAATAGTACAAGTGAACCCTTGTCGCTAAACATGAACGAGCAAGTAATTGAATTGACGCCTTCGACGCACAGCATAGGAATCTCACGTAGCTACATCGAGCACTGCAGCATTATGCCGGCAAGCGGTACAGTTAACATAGCCTACACTGTTGGCTGGCAACAACAGCAGCAGCTTGTGCACTGCTTCAAGGTAAGTTGTCTAAGCAGTCTACTTGCACTTGTTTCATGCTAAATTGGTTTATAGGTCTCACTGAATTTGGATGTTGATCGCATTGGCATTAAGTCCGAGTCATTGGCAAGCATATTTCTGAGCTCCGGAGCGCTGCCGCTGGAAAGTCGTCGCATCGCACAGCTGCTGTGGACACGTGTGGCCAATGACGATGTCATCTTTGTAGTTTACAGCTGCCCCGACGGAAGCAATTTGCTGGAACAATGGACGCTCACCCGACGTCATCAGAATGTGCATGCCTTGCTGCAGCAATCTTCAAACGCAGGCAGTAACAACAAAAGTGATTTGCTGACCAGCGAGAGTTGGGATCAGGTGGCGAAACTACAGTTAAATGCAGCAGTATCTCAGCTCTGTAGCACACGTCTCGTTAGCGTCGATTGTGCCCAGTTGTTTGTCATACTGCAGGATAATAGCGTGCAGGTGTTAGAGCCTGGCACATTGAAGCAGCTAAATCACACACAGTTTGAACGGGAGAGCGAGGCAAGATTTGTTTGCGCTGATCTAACGCCCAGCAGCCAAATGCTGCTCATCTTTGATAGCCAAGCTCAGCTGCATGCTATGCAAACGCCGTTACTAAAGCAAAATACAGCTCTAAATCAGCTGCTGCTACTGCTCTTTGAATACTGCATTGTGACTGGCGTGGATGCGAGCGACGTGCTACTTTTGAATCTGGGCAATTTGGAAGCGCTCGTGGAGAAGTTAACAGATAATTTTACTCGTCAGCCTTCCTATGTTCGGCAGTTTTACTATGCCAACTTTTTGGCCCTAAAGAGCAATCTGTGTCGCGCTCAGCAGCAAGAATTTGATAATCTTATAATTTTGCATGCCATCTCTAGCACTTTCAAAAGTCTGCTGCGACCTTCAGATTTGAGCTGTCAAGACAAAGGTCCAGCGGATAACTTGGCCATGAAGTTGGCTGATTCGGTGCCTGACGTGGATACGGTTATGCTGAATGTGGATCCCAAGGACTTTACTGTCGAGCCCATGATATTGCAAAGTCTACAGCAGCTCATCCAATGGGTCACAGATCTGGCACTCAACATGCTTAGCCGCCTGCCTGAGGAAGTAATGAAGAGCAAGCTCTCCGGCAAGCGGCCCAGCTACGACATCAGTCGCGACATTGTAGCCATCGGCAGTCTGCGCGAATTGCTCGTCATGATACGCATCTGGGGACTGCTCAACGCACAGTGCCTGCCTGTCTACACCAAAACAATGGACAACATAGATGTGCTGGTCATACTATTCAGACTTTTGACGCGTCTGTCTCAAAATACTGCAGAGCCAGATGAGCTCTTGCTAGATGAATGTAGTTTGTTGTCCAAGCAGTTGCTAATACCTCAGCTTTCCAAGTATAATCCAACCACACTGCTGAGCGCGCAGGGCTTTGCAGCAGTCAAGTCGGGGCAGCTAACGTTTACATCGCTGGTGGAGCCAGCCGGACTACATGATATTGAAATGGAGCAGGTGGTCTTCTTCAACTGCAAAAAGGATGGTGTCAGCAATTTACAGCTGGGCGCCAGACCTAGCACCATTCGCAGTTGTGCACGTTGCGGCTTTGTCAATAGTGCCAACAAAGTGGCCAAGACATCGGCGCTCAAGGCCTGGTGCAACAAGTGGCTGCATTGCCACTGCGGTGGCTTCTGGCAGCACGTAAATTAGTATTATCATCTTCTATATTAGTATAAATTTAAATAACAAGACGCATTTAATATATTTAAAAAGTTTTTATTTTATTTCTAAAGCGTTGTAATCAAAAGTGCTTATCAAGCCTGCGTCTTACGGTAGATCTTAGTTTGGCACGCTGTTGAAGAGTTAGTCTATGCATACCACGTATGCGTTGTAATGGCGTCTGTGAGTCCAGGAGCTCCTGCTTATAGCTTGACGAAAGAGTGTAGTTGCTGCAACTGCTAATGGGCAGCTCATTAGCAGCCTCTGTCCATTGATAGCTGAGCGCCTTTAGCACACTTATGGTCATTATTAAGAGCAGCAAACAGCTTGCATCAACTTGCAGCAAAAATTGTAGGAACTCCATGTTATCGTTAGCAATGCTTAACTATGACTGATAAGCAACACCAAAGGGCAATGTTTTATATACATCACAGGTAGAAGGTAAGCCCAGGTAGCTGGGGCTTTCCTATTAAGATAACTATACGTTAATCCCTTTGTTTTGATTTTGCGCAGGTCATCAACAGATAACCTCTTGTACTTATTTGAACTTGTTTATGGCCCACGGGGAAAAAGGACTTATATTGAATTTCTTTTGCGCCCAATTTGGCGACCTGTTGAGATCCTCAGGCTTACAGGCATCATACGTGACCCGCAGTTTCTACACTAACAGGTGGACGTCTCTTAAATTGTTGCCTATTTTAAATGTACGCTTAACATTATTTTGTTTGTAAAGTAAATTTTTTACTTTATTGTTTATTAAAAATAAAATTAAGGGGGTTTTGTTTTATTAATATTCACAGATCATCAAATGATAACCTTTTTTGTTTATAGAGATAATATTTAAAAGTCAGTCTTTGTTAGCTCAGACAATGGCTCAGACAAATTAGTCTTGCGTATTATTTGTAGAGTTAATGATGTGCCTTAAATCAGTCTTACTCTTTTTATTATTGAATATATCAATTTTAAAAGGAGATGAGCAGAATGTGCAACACCTTAATCGATTCGGCAATCTTACACTTAAATATGGCAATAGAAGCGAAATACACTTTGAAATCAAAGAACCCAACAAAAAGTATATGGAATCTCAGTTTGCAGAGCTACAGTAAGCGTGAGAATTTAAAAAATTGTATGTCTACTTAAGAAAATTCTCACTTGCAGTGCTAAGTTGGACAAAATTTTTGAAAAACTAAGCCAGCTCTCAGAAGATCAGATGTCAAAGAAAAACACAGATCTTACTTTGGCGTCAAGTCAATTTCCAAGCAGCTGTGCAGAGGCAACAGCCCTCAGTCGCCGCAGTGGCGCCTATCTGTTGCAGTTGCCCAGCTATAGCCCAGTTCCCTTTATTGCAAGCTGTGATGAGCATACCCAAGGCGGCGGCTGGACAGTTGTCTTGCGACGTCAAGATGGCAGCGTGAATTTCTTCTTGTATTGGAAGGATTATAAGCAGGGCATTGGCAATGTTAACGGCGAGTACTTCATAGGCCTGGAGAAACTATACGCTTTAACTAAAGACCAGGATCAAGAGTTGCTCGTTACTATGAAGAACAGCGAGGGCGTGCAAAAATACGCATTGTACGACAATTTTTTCATCGATGATGAAAAGAGTAACTACAAGTTGAGTAGCTTGGGTGTCTGCACTGGAGACGCTGGAGATTCTTTAATCGGTCACCTGGGCATGCCTTTTTCATCACGAGATCGTGATAATGATAATGGTGCTGCTCATTGTGCTCGAACTTATACTGGCGCTTGGTGGTATACACAATGCCATTCCAGGCAAGTCTGCAAGAAAATAAATAAGTGTGTTTTAAGTAATGTAATAATCTATTTCACAGCAATCTGATGGGAGTGTATAATGATAGTACCTATGGAAAAGGAATAAACTGGTATTCATTTACTGGTCACAATTCCTCATTGAGTCGTGTGGAAATGTTAATCCGAAAGCGTAGAACATAATTTTATTAATTACTTGTATTTAATTAGCATTAAATGGACCGAGAAATACGGATAATTTACAAGTTTATTTTAGTGTCTAACTGAAATGTTTTCAAATCTAATTATTTCTCACCGTTGTGACCGTCAAACATAATTCTTTGTCCGCGTAAAGATTCTCAAACTGTGAGCTGGCGATAGTATCGATACTCACCGTCATCCAGTATGTTGCATTTCAATGCCCGATAAGCTATTCGATAGAATAACAACAATAAGAGGTATAAGAGTGGGTATAAGAGGCGAAGTTTGTTTCGCGTAATTTTCTAAATTTTTCATGGCTGTAAAATGCAGAACTCCAAGGCTAAAATGGAGGAGCTTAAGTCAAAGTTCATGGACTTACTGCACAAACAAGTAAGAACTTTAGAAAACCTAAGCACAAGCACTACTAACAGCGCTTTTCCAAACAACAGACGCATCGCCAAATGATTCCAGCAATGGGTTACTCAGACTATTTCATACAGACAGTAACAACAGATGCCCTGCCCACTACTACAAATGCATCTGCAACTGACAGCGCTGAGGTGAACGAGACAGATGCAGACAGCGCGCAAAAATCAGATCAGGAAATACTGGAAAGTATAGAGGAACGTTATTATAACGTAGATTGTAATCCGGGACTGTATGAACTACAGGTGTGTAAATATCTACATAATTTGCATATCTCTGCTAATGACAAATTTGCAATTCTAAATGTAGAAAGTTCTCAACGATGGCATTGATAGTCAGCTTATTGAGACGACCATAGCACAATTGCGCACGCAGCAAAAGGTTCTTACCAAGCAAGTGCTGCAAAACATATTAGAGCAGCGTAATGCGTGCAGTAGCGAATTCCAAGCCATAAATGAAACGCAGAAAAAGCTCGAAGAGTCACTGTGGACATGCCAAAAAGCGCGATCCTATTTAAATTATGCACGCACAAACTTAACAACCACTAGCCTGGAGATATTGGCAAGCTATCGCAAGCGTGAAGTGCTCAAAGAAGTGCTAGATACGCTGCTAGCAATAAAAAAACTGGTACACTTACTTATTTAAACATCTTAGTAAACATACTTTAACAATATTTTTATTTTGTGCAGCGCACAACAGATGAGGAATTGCAAAAATTGCTCGCTGATCATAATTATTCAGCAGCCATTGCACTACTGCTGCAGTGTCAGAGCTCCGCAGCTGCCTTCATGCAGTACAATTGCATAGCTTCGTTGCACAAAAAGCTGCAAGAGACAATGTTATTGATGGAATATCAGCTGGACACAGTGCTCAACGAAATGGTGCTAAATTTTGACACTCGAAAGTACGCGAAACTACAAGAGGCCTACAAACTGGCCAATAAATCTCTTATGGCCATGGATCAGCTTCATATCAATTACATTTCGGCCATACATACGACTGTGAATTCGGTGCTGCGTGGTTATAGTGAGCCCAGCAATGCGGAAGAGCAGCCCAAGCCACTATTTGAACAACTCTGCGAGCAGCTAAATGCGGATAAGGTTATACCCTGCCTGATAAGCTTGTGCAAGACCTTTTGGACCATACTGGCCTCCTACTATCAGGTAGTAATGTGGCATAACAACTACAAGCTCTATACACAACAGGAGCTCACAGAAAGCGAATCTCCAGATGTCTATATACAGCAAAAATTAAAGAAAGGTCAATCGCGCATTTGGAACGATATACTTAACAAAGTGTGTCTGTTTCTGCAGAGCGCCAAGTTGACAGCACTCAAGTATGATCAGTTTATACAAGTGCTGTCCATTGTGCAGCGTCTAAAAAAAGTGGGCATGGAGTTTTGCAGCGAGCAGTCGGAGAAACTAATTGCGACTATGCAACAGCAAAGCGAGGATTTCTTTAGACGCTATCACATCTGTTGTATAGAGGAAATTTGCCTATTTCTGGACAATGAGTCCTGGACGCCACTGGATTCATTTTCGCACATTTTGCAGTTGCCCGTAAGATAACCTCAAATAATTCTTTCGCCGCAAACTGATTGTTTTTTTTATTTATGCAGGAATTTCGTTCAGTGCGTCACACACTGCGACGCCACAAGTCACCGACGACAGCACTGCTGCCGTCCTCCAACAACTCGCCCATTAGTAACAATAATTGTGATGAGCTGGTCTCTGTGCACTCTCAAGATGGCGGTGGCAGCTCTATCTATGGTTCCTACGGCTATTTTTTGCGCTTCTCGGAGAAGAGCTCACCATTTGATGGCGGCTTGGATGCGGCTATGCTAGAGGAGGACATACTCTCTGGAATTGTGGATGAGGCATCTTGTTACTTTAGTGAAGAAAGCGATGACGAGCAAAAGAGTTTGCAGAGCAAAGAATTTGGCGAGGAGTCTAACAAGTATTTATTTATTATTCATAACAAACGCCTATTGTTGTCTTAATTAATTTTTTATTGCGCAGTCAACTGCTGGTAAACAATACAGCATTGAATGTTTTACGCTGCATTGGACGCTATTTACAAATGTGCAAACTGCTGCACTGCATCTCGCCGCAGATTGTGAACTGCATGCTGGAGCTGCTAGATTTTTACGCCTATGCAGTACATGAGATATTTGGCAAGGATGCTGTAAGTGCTTAATTATGTAAGGCACGCAATTGTATTAAAAGTTTATGATTTTCTTAAAGCTTGTTGCCATGGACAATCTTTATACGCCGCGTTTGGAGCAGCGCCTGCGCTCAGTAGAGTCTAATGTACTGCCTCAAATTAAAGTTTGGCCATTAAACTTTTCCTCGCTGGTAAACTCATCAAAGATATTTATTAACACACTTGCCTTAATAATAAAAAACAACCATTTCTTTATGCAGACCAACAATGAGCTGGCGAATCCGGACACACTTTATGGACTGTCACAGCGCATTGTTGCGCTTGAGGCGGGGCGCAGCATGGTGCAGCAATTTCAAATATTGCAACACTATCTGAATCATTTGCTGCCTGTTGCTGAGCGGCCCGCTCTAAACAACTATCTCGAATATAATGAATTTATGGCTGAACTAGCCAAGCCTATATACACCTGCGTCACTTCGCGCGTTATTGATTTGTCATCTATACTGGCGCAAATCGCCAAAGTCAAATGGGATGTGAATCATGTAACACATCAGCATAGCAGCTACAGTGATGTCTTAAATCGGGTAAGTTTTAAATTAGTCACTTACTGAAATACAAAATTTATACATTTATTAATCTCTGTGTTACAGAACATACAGAGCTTTGCAATGTGCCTAGAGGAAATAGCCAAGGAGGTGCCTATACCCACAAAACTGGTGTGGAGCTCTATGGCCCATGTAGCCACACATTTGCTCGTCGAAGGGTGCGTCTAGTTTACATTTTCCTTAGCTCCATAAATAATATGTTTGTTGCTTTAGTTTCTCCAATGTAAAAAAATGCTCACCGGGTGGACGCGCCTTGATGCAACTGGATTTTGCAAATTTTATGTCATTCCTTGAACTTATCTCAAATCAAAAATATCCTCAACATCGCATCTATGTGGATGTCTTTATTAAATCGTATTATTTTGCGCCCGAGCAGTTTGAGCAGTGGATTGAACAGCAGCGTGAAAGCGACGAGTACTCGGCCAAGCAACTGACGAATCTGATACAATGCATTTGTGTCAGTGATAAGCGTACACGACAGCGGCTTTTGCAATTGCTGGAGGGCGGAGCAGGAAACGCAGCTGTGACGCCCAACAATACGCCGCTGAAAAATTCTTCTAGCTCCAATTTGAGCAACGTTATTTAAATTTGTTGCTAATATTTATTAACCAATTGTATAATTTATATTTTGTTGTTGTAATTTGTAAAGTCTTGTGTACATTCTTTAGAATATTGAATTGTTTACATTCCATTTAGTGCAAATTGTCTTAACATTATGCTTAAGTTGATTCTGTTTTTTAGTTACCTAAGCGATCTCTATGATGTACTTCGATTTGAACTTTGAATCTTTAAGCAACGCTGAAATCTCTCTATTCAAATATGCAACACGCTCTCTCTACTTATAAAGCATGCACAAAATGTTATATTATGATCTAATTGGTATACCCAAAAAAAAAATGAATTGCGTACCTAGAGAAAACATATACACAAAACTAACGTATTAAGCAAAGCCAATATACAAATATTTATTTTAATATCCTTAGTACATACACATATATAATGTTTATTTGCGAAACAGACAAATAATTGTAATAAAAGCGCAACTATATTTCACTAAATCTCAATCAGCGCTATTGAGAACACTAACCACACATAGAGACATTCACATTTGCTGTCTAGTGTTATGTGAAAAAATGTAACCCATATTAACAAACTAATAAAGAGTAAATATTTTGAGATATGCATATTAAAAATAAATTATAATTTGTTAAATAGATTACTAAAAGTGTTTATGAAATTGTGAATTACACAGTTTTGTATAATTGAAACCTTTAATATCAATAGGTGGTCAAACTTGTTAGCATGTTTTAAATAGATAAATAAAAATGTATGGTATGATAATGATTAAGTTTAACATGGGCATGGCCAGAATGTAATTTAGGGCTGGAACGCAAGTCATAGATACTCAATATTATATTGATACTATGCTTACTAATATATAATAACGTCAATATGGTTTCTTTTATTATGTTTTCTATTACACCATGAACAGATAATTTTCCACATTTTTACCTAAATATTTATTACCTGTCCATACCTGGATACGCTCATGAAGTTTAGTGTTTGCTTCGTTTCCCTGTAGTACCGGTGACTCTAGCTCAAAAATAAATAAATTATATATTTATGTATTGAGCCGCTAGCAGTTTTTGAAGCTTACTGTAGGGTAATTCTGTTTAAGCTTTATCTGAGCATGTCATCAATGGTAGAGTGTGCTTTAGCTTTGCATATTTAATGTAGATAAAAAATTATAAATATATGGAAGCTTAGTATATTATTTAGTGTTCTTGTGTGAATTTGACGAGACCAAAATAATATTAGACTATTCATTTTTTATTTCAAAATGTATATTTATCAGGCATACATATATGCATTTGTAGAAGCTTTTATAGCAATCAGCTATAATCAAATCTCAACTTGAATAATGCACTTAAATTGCAGTTAAGTTAATAATACATAAACCCATAAAACTTTCATTCATTTCTAATACGTCCGATGAGCGAGAAACAAGCAGTCGTCTTCAGTTTAAAATCTAACATATATTTAGAGCGTCTATCTTATTTTAGGCCATGAAGAGGATTTATTCACACTTACTGCTGCTGCTGTGCATCCCAAGCATTTGTACAGTGCGAACTTTCATCAAGGATGTCGTTCAAGAGTCCAATATATCTTTGCTTATGGTTTATTACGACTACTGCGAGGATACTTGGCTACATAAAATGCTCTTGGAGCCCGCAAGTCCAGTAGTCCTGCAGTCTCTGCACCTGGGAAGACAATCAAGTGAATATTTTTCCAGTAAGCTGCATATTATTTGTTTACCCAAGAATAATTTGCCAATGAAGCATTTGAGCATCCAGCTGCAGCAAGGACGCCAAGAGAAAGTCCTTTTTTACATTAACAACAGCTCCGTTAAGTCATTGGAAGCAGTTCTAAATTTGTGCTTTAAGCTACGAATTTTTAAAGTAATTGCATTGCTGGGGCAGGATAAAAACGAAACTCAATACTATTATAGCTATGAAGCTTTTCCCAGCTTTAGGCTGCTGAAACATCATTATAAACAACGTCCATACTTTGACAACAAGTTTCCCAACATGCAGCAAGAGCCATTTACTGTATATCCCGATCAGAAGCTGCCACGTACGATTCTCTACACGGATAGGCGCACCGGTCAACTGATGATGACTGGCTCTGTGGGCCGTTTTGTATGTACATTAGCGTGGAAGCTGAATGCCACTATGAAATTTTCAAATAATATAGAGGTTGGTAAACACTTACACATGTCTAACCTGCAGGAGCAGTCAAATGAAGTGAACATTGATTTGCTTGTGGGCATGAAGCTACTTCGAGATGTCAAGCTGCTGCCTAGAATGAGTTATCCGTTTGAGATTAGTCATATTTGTTTAATGATACCAATTTCGAAGCGACTGCCTGGCAAGGACATCTATCGTATCTTGAACAGTCTATGGCATTTGCTAATTCTAATGATTTTGTTTTATGGATTTGCTCTAGTGCTTTGCCTTAAACGAAAACTTAGAAGTGAGAAAATCAATTTAATACACTTGTTGCTCAACGATTTGGCTCTAAGAGGTGTCTTAGGTCTACCCTTTAATATACCGTTGTTGAATAGTTATGGCTGTAGCTGTATTTATTTAATACTAGGACTTTTGGGACTTAATCTGAGCACCGTATATCAAGCGGAACTGGGCACATATCTAACACATCCTCCACATAACTTTCAGCTACGTACCTTTGCAGACATTCAGCGTGCACAATTTCCTTTAATGTTGGATCATGTAGACGTAGCCGGATTCCTGTCAAACTATGAGGGACCACTTCCTTTAAATATTGTAGCTACTAATACAAGTGAACTAAATCGACACAGGGACAGTATGAATGATAGTTATGTGTATCTCGCCTCGCGGCTTTCATGGACACTGCTGCACGCTCAACAAATGTATTTCCCAAAAGACGTATTTTTATATTCTATGGATGGTTGCTATATTACACTGATACACATGAGTTTCCTTCTGTCGAACAGCTCCTGGCTGCTTGAGCCTCTAAACAAACTAATTCTGGACACACGCGCTGCTGGTTTATATCAATATTATTTTAATATACAATTGTATGATATGGCAGCCGCCAATTTGCTTTCATTCGCGGATCCACTTAAAAGAGAGACAGATTTGCTCTTGGGAAACTCATTGCGTGTGGAGGACTTGGAGTGGGTCTGGACTGCATATGGGGTACTTCTTTTTATATCGTTTGATATTTTCGTTTTGGAGGTTTTTCTAGGTCGTCTACAGAGACGTTGGCAGAAAACTAAAAAAAGAAACAAGAAATCAACAGTTTCAACAGTATTTGTAAATTTCAAAAGTAAATTGTAAATTAATTGAAATAATGCATAAAAAATGTATTTATTGTTATTAGGTTGAAATAAATGTAATTTCAAAAGTGATTTTGAACAGGTTTTATGGTAGTTAGTATTATTATTAGTATTAACAATCTCTTATAATGATTATAATTTAGTCTACTCTCCCTCTCTCGTGTCTTTTGCGTATACGTATTATTTATGTATTGCACAGCTAAATAGTTTTGCCGGCCTACTTATAGGCCAACTTATTCAACTTAAGCTTTATCTAGCCTTTTCATCAAATTGGGAGTGGTCAGCTCTCAGCCCTATGATTCAGCGTTTATATATATATTGACACATTTGTATAAAAAGAGTGAGCTCTACATACTAAATTTTATTATCTCTCAAAAGTAAAAGCGGTAAGTGTTCAAGAACTTATATTTTCACAAAAATTCTATTGAGAATGATGTAGGAATAACGAAACGAAGTTTTATGTGCTCCATACTACATATAATACGCTGATTAAAAAATATTTGAAAACTCTATCTTATTTTAGGCCATGAGGAGGCTTTATCCACACTTGCTGCTGCTGCTGTGCATAACAAGCATTTGTACAGTGCGTACTTTCATCAAGGAAGTCGTGCAAGAGTCCAATCTATCTCTGCTTATGGTTTATTACGACTACTGCGAGGATACTTGGCTACATAAACTGCTCTTGGAGCCCGCAAGTCCAGTAGTCCTGCAGTCCTTGCATTTGCAAAGATCCAAAAGTGAATATTTTTCTAGTAGGCTGCATATTATCTGCTTACCCAAGAATAATTTACCAACGGAGCAATTGAGAAATCAGCTGCAGCAGGGACGCCAAGATAAATTCATATTTTATTCTAATAACGGCTCTGTTAAGACATTGGAAGATATGCTCTACTTGTGCTTCAAGCTGCGAATTTTTAAAGCTATTGCATTGCTGGGGAAGAATCCAAACGAGACTCAATACTATTATAGCTATGAAGCTTTTCCAAGCTTTAAGCTGCTCCAACATCATTATAAGCAGCGTCCTTTCTTTGAGAATAAGTTGCTCAACATGCAGCAAGCGCCACTTATTGTATATCCCGATCAGAAGCTGCCACGTATGATTCTCTACACGGATAGGCGCACCGGTCAACTGATGATGACTGGCTCTGTGGGCCGTTTTGTAAGTACATTAACGTGGAAGCTAAATGCCACATTGAAATTTCCACCCGGCATGGAGTATGGCAAACAATTGAACATATTTAATCTACAAGAAGAGTCAAATCAATTGAACATCGATTTGCCTGCGGGACTGATGCTACTTCGAGATGTCGAACTGCTGCCTAGAATGAGTTATCCGTTTGAGTTAAGCAATATTTGTTTAATGATACCAATTTCCAAACGGCTGCCTGGCAAGGACATCTATCGTTTATTGAATGGTTTAATGCATTTCTTAATACTATTGGCCTTGGTGTATGGATTTGCTCTATTGCTAGGCCTTCATCAGAAAATCATCAGTGGCACAATAAATTTCATAAACTTGTTGCTCAACGATTTGGCTCTAAGAGGCGTCTTGGGGCAACCGTTTAAAATACCTTTGGTGAACAGTTACTACAGCAGCTGCATTTTTGTAATGCTAGGACTCTTAGGTCTCAATCTGAGCACCGTATATCAGGCGGCACTGGGCACATATCTAACACATCCTCCACATAAATTTCAGCTACGCACTTTTGCAGATGTTCAGCGTGCGCAATTTCCTTTCATGTTGGATCGAGTAGGCGTAGACGGTTTCCTGTCCAACTACGATGGACCACTACCTTTGAATATTGTAGCAACAAGCATGAGCGAACTTAATCGTCACAGGGACAGCATGAATGATAGTTATGTATATATCGCCTCACGCCTTACATGGACACTGCTGAATGCTCAACAAAAGTATTTCCAAAAGGATATATTCTTATATTCAATGGATGGTTGTCATAGCACACTAATACATATGTGTTTCCTTCTTTCGAACAACTCCTGGCTGCTTGAGCCTTTAAACAAACTTATTCTTGACATACGCGCTGCTGGTTTATATCAATATTTTTTTAACATACAATTGTATGATATGGCAGCTGCCAATTTTCTTTCATTTGCGGATCCACTTAAAAGAGAGTCAGATTTGCTGTCGGGAAACTCATTGCGTGTGGAGGACTTTGCGTGGATCTGGACTGCATATGGTGTGCTTATTTCTATGTCGTTTGTTGTTTTCATTTTGGAGATTCAAACTTCAAACAGATGCAAACTTATAAATTAATTTAAGCCTTGTCATATCGTTTTTATGAAATTCATTTATTGTTAGTTAAGTTGAAGTAAATGAAACATTAAAAGTCGTTTTGAACACGTTCTATGGTTGGTAGCTGTGGGTGTAGAAAAGTTAAGATAAGTTGTTCATTATAAACAGAGTCTGAGTTCTTTATAACTTAGGCATTATTGGTATGCTCGTCACGATGGAAGATCTTGACATCGAAGAACTTGAAGTTCTCCACATCGAAGTAGTAATCGTGCATCACGGGGCGATTGAATGGGAAGCCGAAAGGCAGAGCATCAACGAAGCGTGAGCCATGACCCACGCCGCAGCTGATCACGGGATCGTAGCCGGTGTGCTCGGCAGTGGTTGGCTGATGGAATGGATAGACCATGTAGAAGAACTGGTACACCTGACCGCCCTTCTTGCCCATGGGCAGCATCATGCGGTTTGGCACGCCGCAGTGAGCCTCAGACTGATCCAGCTTGAACTTGAAGTCGCTGTTGGTGGCATCCATCAGCTTCTGGTAGAGCTCAAAGTATGTGGTACGATCGTTAACCCAGAAGCTGAATTCGCTGCTGCCGCGCTTGATGTGATTAACACCAGCCTCCAGCTGCACCTTGTAGTGCTCCAGCTCAAAGAAGTTCTGGAAGTTGTGCTCCAGTGGAATCACATTGCCATACTCATCAAACTTGGGGCCAATGAAGACCTTGACAATAGCAGTCTGTGCCTTGTCCGAGGTAACATCCAAAACGAACTCGAAAGGCTTGTGGTTGAGGCGATGCTGGCGAGCCTTGATGACGAAGCTGCTGCCGTTGTAGAAGGAGTTGCGTCCAAAGGTGTGCAGTGGATCAGTGGTATGATCGAAGCTAGGAGGCGCCACATTGACAGCGTTGCTGATGTCAGCATCAAAGTACTCAAAGTAGGTGGTGAGGCTCTCAGGCATGTGCACGGCATCGATTTTAACGCCCTCGAAGACGTAATCTTGCTTAGTGTACTCGGGGAAGGTCTCCATCAGATGCCAGTAGTGGCCAACCAGGTTCTTGTAGACCTCATAGAACAAAGGATCACGCATGGAGGTGTCGTAGTGCATGAAGGTGCCTGGGAATTCATCGTGATACTTGCCGAAGGGGCGTCCCTCATTGACAATGTAGCGGTAATATTTGTCCAGACTGCCATAGAACTGGTGGTCAATGCTGTCCTTGTTGCCTTGGATCATGTTGCCCAGCATGTTGATCACATCAACATCGTATTTCTTGTTCTTGTGTATCCAATCCATGATGCGCTGTGTGTACATCTCCACAAAGTTAATGTGCTCCACATTGTGGTCATGATAGAAGTTGTGGTGGTTGTCGCGGCTGGGATATGGCACGCCATTGTAATGACGCAGACCGCTATAGAAGCCGGTGCTCACAGGCTCGTACATATTAAAGCTGGGCACTTCACCCAAGTCATGGGACAGACGCTCCAGATAGTAGCGGGCCAGCAGCTGCCAGTGCACGTACAGATAGAACTCACCGCGACGATCGTTGTTCAGCTTGTGGGTCTCATCGCCCTCAGACCAGAAGGGATAGTCAATGTTGAAATAGTAGTAGAAGCTATTTAGGCCAACATCCTCCAGGAAGTAGGACATGCCGTGCTCGTAGTTGATGTCGCCAAAGTAGTTGGTGTAGTTCGAGCGGAGGACAACATTGTAAACATTGTTCAGCTGCTTGACATGATGGAAGCCGTGCATCTTGTAGTGCTCGGCCATTTCCAAAGTCTGGCCATCAAAGAAGGTCCATGGGTGAATCTCATATTGAGCGGGCAGCACAATACCCTCCATATCGTCGCGGAACTGGCAGGCAATCGTGAAGGCATAGACAAAGAGCTGCTTGTTCACATGCTGGCGAGCCCAGAAGACAACATGCTGGAAGGTCTCCCAGTTCTTGGCGAACATGAACATGCGCACCAGACCGACAACGTATTCCTCATGACGCTCATACATCACAGTCCAGAACTGATCGTCATGGAAGGGATGATGCTCCCAGAGCTCGAAAAAGTGCTCAAGTTTATCGGCATGATGATAGTCGGCAACATGCTCCTTTGGAGTGTACTCCCAGAAGCTGGTATCGTATTTGGTCACAAACACATCATCCTGGTAGATATGACTGAGCATTTCGAACACAAACTTTTGCTTCACCAGAAAATCCTTGTCGGCCACCTTAAAGTCCAGGTGCTTGCCCTGGCCGCCAAGGGCCAGCAGCGTCAGCGTCAACACTACAACTGCCGTGATCGACTTCATCTCGTTAATCGTAGCTTTGCAGTGCAAACAGCTTGCATTTATACCTGAACGATCGCTGCGACGCTTTGGGCTCGCTCAGACCATTGTACGCTGCATTGCTATTGCCTTGACATTAGCATTAGATCCGCCCCAATCAGCTGTACCTATAGATGGCACCTTGTTTTGATAAGCACTGGGGGGGGGTGGCTCGTCTTCCAGCGCATTCTATACACAATGTTAGATTAACAGACTTGGCTTAGCTATATATTAATTGTACACATATATTAATTGCTTACAACGCCCTACACCTGCTGATTGAGCCCCATCACCTTTTGTTTACTTTTACTTAAGTAATATAAGCAATTTATAATTTACGAGGGTCGTTCAGCGGTCAGCTGCTGTTATCAGAAGCCCATGTTGCCAGCTGCCGTTTGAATTTCGTCTAAAAATATGCACTTGCATACTCATAATTGTCGAAAAACATAGACAACAAAGAGCAATGTACATTGTATGCTGCCAATCTATGCTATCTAACTTGACCCCAACCTAATGATAATACAGTTTCCAAATGCGCAGTCATTTATTTAAGTGAATGCAATGTTTTATACTGCACATATATATTTTATTTGAATAAATATTTGTTATAGAAAGTTAATTCAAATAAAAAATGTATATATGAATAAGCAATAAGTATTAAAATCTAAATTACCAGCACTCAGTGTATAAGTCAGATTATTGAATATGTATATTCTGTATTATTACATAATAATTTGTAATCTTTAATATATGTCTTGTTAATTTTAAAATATAATATTTATATAAGAAATTTATGTATGAATAAAAATTATATAATATAGATTATAATTTAATCTTTGATATACAACAACACAATACTATATGAATATATAGAACGAAAATCCGCTTGATGTCGCTTGATGAATAATTGCTTTCTAATTGTAAGCTCTCTCTCTCTCTATATATGCAGACAATATACATTATCCAGACGTAATAGTAATGCTGTCAATTCTTATGACTGCCCGCGGTTGTTAACTTGATTGCTTCATCAACATTTTACATCTGGCAGTCTACTGAAGAAGTTATAAAGGCCGCTGCTATGGACCTGATGTATGTATATGCTGGTTAAGAATTTCTAAGTAGATGGAGTTTCTAGGCGTTAGGATAAAATGCACAAATTTTTGAAAAACAATATCATTTGAGTGACGAAATCGAGCACGTTTCTCTCTGGCCAGCTTGTAGTCAATTAAGGGCCACAAGGTTTAAGTGACTGGATTGGCTAAACTCAAGAGTATCAGAAATATCAAACAGAGCGTCTGTATTTTAGCCTCATTTTGTTACAAAGCCTATACAAGACATAATATTCAATATAATATTCTTCACCAGCACGAAATTCAAACCTGTAACGCCTATAGCATTTCAAATGCTCAGCAATATTTTCAGATATTCAGCGCTAGCGCTGCTTCTTCTTGATGCGTCGCTGGCGTTGTGTACGCCGCTGTATACGCGCGTTTGTCTCTCGCGGGTTTGTGCGCTCGATTCCCAGCTGCGTCAACAATATATTTACGTATACTTATTTATGCCAGTCTCTTTGGCCGGGTTAATTACACAATAATTAATGCCGATAATGCAAGACAGTGGTAGATTGAATTTGTAGGGAATTTGCCTTCGGTGCCCATTACGGTTATCAAATCCGTGGGAAAACTATCATCCTTGTTTCCCTGCACAATTTTTTTTATAGATTAAAGATAGTTTGTTTCACAATCGGTCTTATTTTTTAAAAATAACTAACTTGAAAATTTGTAGAATAGTTTGATAATAATGTACTGTGGAACAATTTAATTAAATATTTCTGTGGGCGCCAAGTTCTATTCAAAGAGCTCAGAGGCAGAAAAGTAAATATTTGTCAGTGCTATATGAATTAAACAAAAGTCGTTCGTTGTTCGACAAACAGGAGGAGCCGCAGACTAATTGTAAGCAAAATACTGACATCGAAGATCAGCAGTATAAACACAAGTTTGAGGCACAGCTGTACAATCTTAACAGGCAAGGAATTTGAGACCCTGCGTCTGCTGGCCACAAAGCAGAACATGAAGTTGAGTCTGTCACCGCTCGATGTGGATCAGCTGATGCTGCTGATGATTAGCCAACAGTAACAACAATGTTTAGACCTTAAAGTATTTTCCGCAAACGCAGGCTTTTGCCATAGAATATGAAAAAAAAAACAAACGAATTTATTACTATATAAAGAAAACCATAACTACATTTAACTAAAGCTTATCATTTTTCATTTTGCAATTGGAACTCTTGCCCCAACTGTCGCTGCAGGCAGCCCAAGCACACACAGCCTTTGACATGCGGCAAAGGATGCTCCACCACATGCACTTCCTGCAGCTCAAAGCTATTGGTTTTAAACGATGTCATGCGCGTTGTCTCCTGTTTGCACTTGCAGTATAAACAACAGCAAATAACACTACCTGTAACAACAGCATTAGCCAACTTATTGTTGGACGCTACAGTCTGCAGCATAAGTATACTTACAGACGCATGTCAGCCACAAGCCGATCAATATATACGGATATAAATAGGGCGGCACCAGCATAGAATCAGCTTTATTCGCTTCCCAGCTATAGCTGCTATTGCTGCCAAGTAAATCCAAGATGAGGTCCATGTTGTCAGTGTCGGCGACAACATTGCTGCAGCTTGTCAAAAGCCATAGAGACATAATAAAACAAATAGCAACTTCCGCGTACATTTTACTGTGTCACGCTTGAAACGCGTTATAAAAGGCTCTGACAAAGCTTTGGCTCTGCAGCTTGCTATTTATGACAGTCCGTGCAGCTGTTTAGTTGTAATACGAAGCGAATATGTTTTTAGTTTAAGGCCACAAACTTTAATTTTCAAGCAAATTGAGTCAGCAAAGTGAAATGATTGAATGCCTAATCTAGTTTACTACCCAGAAACGTGTCTGGCGCATTCTGCACAACAAGTATTGTGATTTTACCATCTGGCGTTATGATAACCTCGTGGTTTCTGGTACGAACACGCAGCATTATGAGTGTCTGTGGCGGCTCCAGTTTGTGTAGAAACGCCTGGCACTTTTCACGCAAATTATCATAGAGACAGGCATGCTGCAGTGTATCCTGTGGCGTCATTGTTGACTTGATGGGCACACCCGAGCGGTTCATGATCAAAACATCCTCGACTCCAGGCTTCTCCAGCACCAAGCGATACACTTCATCCACATAGCGCTGGGTGCGCTTTTGCTAATGTAATTAAGTAAGTATAAAAATATTAATAAATAAATTGTGCACAAATGCAAATTAACCTCGACGCCTGGCTTCATGTTGTTGTTAAATTATTTAACTAAAAAGCAAAAGTCTTGTTTTTAAATTCAAGGCAAACGTTTATTTGAATTGACATTTGATTTTTGACTACTACAAACTCCCAGCATATTTGATGTACACCATATATAGTTATCCATGCCTTCGCCACTGGCTAAACTCCAGAGTGTCAAAAATATCAAACAGACGCAGTATGTTAGCCTCATTTTGTTGCAAAGTCTGAACAAGAAATAAAATTCAATATACATTTTAAATAATTTAATTTCTAACTTAACTAATTTGCATTAAGTTCTTCATCAGCACGAAATTCAAATCTGTAACGCTTATAGCGTTTCAAATGTTCAGCAATATTTTCAGTTATTCAGCGCTAGCGCTGCTTCTTCTTACTGCGTCGCTGGCGTTGTGAGCCCCTGTATACGCGCGTTTGTCTCTCGAGGTCGTGCGCTCGATTCCCAGCTGCGACAACAATATATTTACGTATACTTATTTATGCCAGTCTCTTTGGCCGGGTTAGTTACACAATAATTAATGCCGATAATGCAAGACAGTGGTAGATTGAATTTGTAGGGAATTTGCCTTCGGTGCCCATTACGGTTATCAAATCCGTGGGAAAACTATCATCCTTGTTTCCCTGCACAATTTTTTTTATAGATTAAAGATAGTTTGTTTCACAATCGGTCTTATTTTTTAAAAATAACTAACTTGAAAATTTGTAGAATAGTTTGATAAAAATGTATTGTGAAACAATTTAATAAAATATTTCTGAGGCAGAAAATTAAATATTTGTCAGTGCTAGATGAATTAAAGAAACGTCCTTGTTTAATTGTTAAAACCATACATATTTATTTAGCATTTATCAAATAATTCTTTCTTACATATTGCAATTGTTATTTTAAATTTTGTTGGCCGCACGGGATTATACTCTGTTCAGATTTTGGGTCACATACAAGTGCAGTAAAGTATATTTTTGTTTTTCAGCATCTTAAACTGCAAACAAACAGTGAATAAGCGGTCCAGTGTTTTAGTTTTTAGCACATATAAAATAATTGCAGATTAATTTAGCAACATTTAAAGTCGTGAACATTTGATTTTGAATTTAGTTTAGCCTAGATTTTCTTTTTCATTTTTTATACCATTAACAAATAGTCGGCAATTGTTTAAACTTAAATTTGCATATAACTTAAATTTATACATCCATTCTATATTTGCGTAAATACTTTATATACTTGAATTTTTAAAACTGTTTCAATAAATAATGCAGATATCCGCGTCCTCGTGTGCTTGGATTCCTCTTGCTTCTGTGTACGAAGAGCGGCTTAGAGACTTGGGTGGGATTATAGATTCCACATAGAATATCTATTTTATTGGCTTAATGTAGCGATATGAATTTTTGTATTATAACTTTGTGTTTTACGCCGAATAGCTCAAATATTCAATTTGTATCAAATTTGAAGCTCATATATTTTTAGTTTGTCTTTCGTGACTTAAGGTGAGTTCTCTTATGAGCTAAGTTTTCATAAGTGTACAAATTTTGAGCGTATTATTAAACAAAATTTGATTTTCAGTAAACATGCATCTCTGAATTGACAGTTTTCGCTAGATATTTTTAGTTAAACATCAATTTGATTTTGAGCAAATTGCTTTTGATTTGCGTTATTTATTGGAATTGCATTTTGATAAATATAACGTTTATGCATGTATAATTTGTATGTATGTGTTCAACAGCCATTTAAAATTACTATATATAGTTTATTATTGATTATTATAACTATAGTTTGTACACAAACACACACACACGCACGCACATTTATGTAAACTAACAGCATGCAACAATGGGTTAAACCTTCAACAGTGGGCACAATATACAATTCATCTAAACATTTATTGTAGTACTTATATACATAAATATATATAGTCGAGCTACTAGGTACACTTTAAGGTTTATTTTCTCACAGCTACGGCGCTAAAAACAACAATAACACAATAAACAATTAACGCTTAAAATTCCTGTTTTACATTTTCCTATAACTTACTATGCTTTTATAAATTATTCATTAGTTAAAAAACAATGTTCAAATCTTTCTAAATCAGTTATCACAAATGTTGATTTTGTTTTTTCATTTTTCAAATTAAATACTTAAAATGAGGGGTAGAAATTAAATTGCAAAATTTAATATGTATAATATATGTGTATATATATATATTTGTTACGACTAGCTAATTGTACAAACACATACAAATATTTATATATTTTATTAAATGTATAATTTTTCTTTCTATTTTGTCAATATTTTTATAACAATAATACACCATATATAATATTTATATAAATATATTTTTTCAACTGACTTAGACTATGTTTTATTATTGTTTTTGAATGAGCTTCATTGTTAGTAAGTTAGTGAGTGACTAAGTTCTTTAGACATTTACACACACGCACAGCTAAAACATTTCTAAATATTTTCATATATTTCAGTGATGTAGTATTATATATGACGATCTAGGCCTTATTATGCTGGTGTTTGTAGTGAAGTGTAGCTTAGTTTCATTTAGGTACATGAGTCTCTCATTAAATAAGATCTATCAGAATAGAGTTAAAACACACATTGATAGCTCCTCTCTGGTATATGTAAATATGTATCTAAACTTTCATACAAAATGTGTAACAAAAACAATTTCAACCAGAACATAGTTGTGAACAAATGAACTGCATGACATTTTGTGATGTATAAAATAAATATATATATGTGTGTATATATCTTAAACAGTAAATAAATACATTTCTCTCAAAACATCGCTAAATATATAACACTTGAATAATATACGTATGTAGGTATGTCTGACAAATATACAAATCAAACATATATATATATATATATAGGCTAATAACTACGTTAACTTTTCGGTTATGACAATGAGTCTCTCAACAAACAAATCACTCCATAAATCAGTTACAAAAGGAACTATAGTGTATGTGTATATACAATCGGTGAATACTGTTTGCTCTATTGCTAGGAAACGCTTTTTGTAAGTAGTTGTAGGTGCTGGACAAAGTCCGTCCGCTTGTAGGAAACAATTTATGTTGGCTGAATTTGCATTTCGTCTCAAAAGTAAAATTAATCCATAAAAATAAATATCTATAAAATGTATATTTGTAATATAACTAGTACCATATATCAACAGCTAGGCGTATAACATTTATATTAAAACACGTACGTCTTGTTAATACCTTGCTTAAAAATATTATTTTTTTGTTAGACTTTACACTTAACAGCAATAGAGCTCGATTTCTTTACACATAGTCACTTAGAAAATATATTTGTTTTATTTTTTAAATTTATTTCTTATGTACTGCAGCTGGCTTCGTTTTATTTGCCACTACAGCTGCCTTGCTGGTTGTAGCACTACTACTACCGCTTGTTGTTGATGTAGTTATTGTTTTTTGGGACTTGCCACTTGATTTTGTTGGACTAGTAGTTGTTGGCTTTGTTGCTGTGGCTTTGGTGCTCTTGGGCGACATGTTGCTGTTGGCAGTTGGCTTTGATGACATTGATGCTGTTGTCGTTAGGTTGGGCTTCGAAGTGGCTGCTGCTGTTGTCGGTGTGTTGGGCTTCGAAGTGGCTGCTGCTGTTGTCGGTGTGTTGGGTTTTGAAGCTGCTGCTGCTGCTGCTGTTGTCGGTGTGTTGGCTTTTTGAGCTGTTGCTGCTGTTACCGTAATGCTAGTTTTTAGAGTTGCTGTAACCGTTGTCGGTGTGTTGGCTTTCGAAGTTGATGCAGTTGCTGTAAAGTTAGACTTTGAAGTTTCTTCTACTGTTGTCGGTGTGTTGGCCTTTAGAGTTGCTGCTGCTGTTGTTGCCGGCATGCTGGGTTTTGCAGTTGCTGCTGCTGTTGCTGTTACGCTGACCTTCGAAGTGGCTGCTGTTGTTGTCGGTGTGTTGGCGTTTGGAGCTGCTGCTGTTGCAGTAATGTTAGCTTTAAGAGTTGCTGTTGCTGTGTTGGCCTTCGACGTTGATGTAGTTGCCGTGAAGTTAGTTGAAGTTTCTTCTACTGTTGTCGGTGCATTTGCCGTTGCTACTGCTTTTGCCGTTATGTTCACCTTTGAAGTGGCTGCTGCTGTTGCCGTCATGTTAGGCTTTGAAGTTTCTTCTGCTGTTGTCGCTGCCTTTGCAGTTGATGCTGCTGTTGTCGGTATGTTGGGCTTCGAAGTGGCTGCTGCTGTTATAGCTGCAGACTTTGTTGCTGCTGCGCTGCTAGTAGAGGGTTTGCTTGCTAAGCTCTTTGTTGGTGATTTGGCTGTTGGTGCTGCTGTAGTTGTTGCTTTTGTGGCAGCAACCGTTGTTGCTGCAGTGGTTATTGCTTTTGTGGTAGCAGCTGTTGTTGTTGTTGGTTTTTCAATATAGCTCACGATTGTTGCAATTGTTGTGGGGGCCGTTCTAGGATCGGACATGTTGCAGGCAACAGCGACGGTGGATGTTTTTGTTATTATTCTTTCAGTCATGTTGCTAGCAACAGTTGCTGCTGATGTTTGCTTTTTTATATTGCTGCCTGCTTTCGTTGGCGAAGTTGTTGCTAATTTTGTGCTGCTAGCAGCAGTTGTAGTTGCTACTGTTGCTGGCTTCGGAGTGTTGCTGGTCACAGTTGTAATTGCTATGGCAGTTGGTTTTGTCGCCTTGCCAGCAACTGTTGCTGTTGGCTGTTTAGCTGTAGTTGCAGCAACAGTTGTTGCCGGCATTGACGCTGTTGCTTTACCGGCAATGCCGCTTGTTGTTTGGGCTATTGTTGTCGCTACCTTAGTGGACGATGCTTGTGATTTGTCGGCAGTAGCTGATGTTGTTGCAGTTTTAGCAGCAGCAATGGTTGTCACTGGCTTGGCGACAGTTGCACTGGGCACAGATTTTTGATTTGCTGCAGTTGTGGCAGTTGCAGATCCACTTAAATTTGCAGCTGTTGCTGCGACTGTGGTTGCAATCTTGTTGTTATTGGCAGCAATTGATGTTGTTCCTTGCCTTTCGGCTGGTATGAAAGTGGATAAAATTGTGCTTGGCGCTGAGCCAGCTGGCACAGCAGCAATTTTGCCAGTTGCGCTTGCTGTTGTTGTTGTCTTTTCAGCTTCTGTGGCGCTGACAGCAGATGTCGTCGTGGGTGTCATTAGCTTTGCTGCTGCGCCTGTTCCCCCCACAGCAGCAGCATCTGCTGCAAATGTACTCATAGTATTGCGTTCACGTCCGCTGTTCAATGTACCTGTGGACAACACTGTTGTTGTGTTGCTAGCAACAGTTGCTGCTTGCACATTCTTGTTATTGGCAGTTTGTGCGTTTTCCATCGGCTGCTTGCTGCCATTTACATCTGCAGTTGCCTTGTGGCGGCCATTTTCGGTTTGTTGCGGCTTATTGCTGTTGCTGCTGTGACGCGACGATGTTTTCAATATGCTCGGACCCGGCACCTTGCCCACCGTCATGGGCAGCACGTCAACGTCAACGCTGGCTAACGGTGACGAGCCAGCATAAACTCGCTCTCAGAGCTGCATAGCATCGTCACGATAGCCGTTCTCGTTGCCGTTGGCATTGCCATTGCCACTGTCGTTAATAGTCTCCTCGTATATTCCGTCTTCTATAGGTGCGCTGCTTATGAGTATTTGCGTATTAGTCACACCATCGTAGTTCTGGCTCTGATAGCGTTCGGCATGCAAATTGACACAAGGTCGTCCAGCTGGCCCCCACTCTGCAGTGGGTTTCAGCAAATGCTTGAACCGCTCCTTGATCGTAAGCTGCTTTGATGCTTTGCAGAACTGCTGCAGACCCACCAAGAATATAATGAGCACAGGCAATAAGCCAATGAACCAGCCCACTGTATCTGCCCACAAGGGATATACATAATGACCATACTGCGCTGGCTTGTACTCCACCCAATTGAAGAACAAAATAAACTAAACATAATGAATACAAATCAAAGTATTTAGGCAAATTAGAGCTGTGTATATAGCAATTTACTTACCAGCAGCGTAGCTGGCGTTATATAGCGCCACATGGTGCTCCAGAAAATATTCCAGCAGCGCGACCGCTTGCCTATCATGCCTTGTATATCGTTGAGGAAACGCTGTGAGCCATAGATCCAGGCAATTAAAACACACTCCGATATAGCTATAAGCAGCACAGACCAATTGGCAGCATATTTATCCATCAGCTGCAGCCAATACATGCCACTCTGCAAGATTTTGTGTTAAGTATCAGTGTTGCTTTTTTTTTTTTAATTATAATGCCAAATCGCAGCTGCTTACATTGGTGGTGAATCCCAGGCCGCCTACATAACCAAATACGGCAACAAAGAGCACGACCCAAACTTTGAATTGTCGCAAGTTGGGAAACTTATCCAATATGGCTGTAGTAACGGTCTCCATTAGAGCAAATTGCGAGTCTAGGCCTAGAGTGAGCAACATGACAAAGAACAGCACCGACCAGACGGGTGAAATGGGCAAACGTGTGACGACCTCCGGGTAGACAATAAAAGCCAGACCTGCGCCCTGATCCACAACCTTTTCCACCTCCACCTCCAGTTCGTGAGCGAGAAAGCCAATTATCGAAAAGATGACCAGGCCGGCAAAAAAGGATGTGGCTATGTTGCAAAAGGCCACAATAAGCGAGTCCCTGCAAGGCGCAACAATAAAACATAAGCAGAGGCCGCAATAATTTGTTTTTTTCTTTGAGCTTAAAAGCTGCGCTTACTTGTAGCAATTGTTGGAGAACTTGTTGTAGGAGGACAGCGTAATGAGACCGCCCCAGGCGGGGCTCAATGCAAAGAATATCTGCACGGCAGCATCACCCCAGACCTATATGCAATATCAAGTTGACTTGCAGTCTGTTTATAGAATGTAGACTGTAGCGTGTAGACTTACCTGCGCATTAGCAAGCTGAGCCCAGTCGGGCGATAGGTAAAACAATATGCCTGTGCTGGCACCGGGTAGCGTGACACCACGAAAGAATAGTATGACCAGAACCAGATACGGAAAGAGCGCTGTAAAGTAGACCACCTTGCCCGAGGACTGGACACCCTTGCACAGGCAGAGAAAGACTATAATCCAGGCAATTAATAAACAAGCGGCCAAGCTGTATTTAATGCTGCCGGTTTCCTCAATTCCCGAAGACAAGCCAAGCACAAAGTTGCTGTCGAATAATGTAAAGGATACATTTAAATATACATTTAATTATAATACGGTAAACTGTATTTATATTCAAGTCTGATCGTATTTATATTTGCACATTTGCACTTTTGCTACGCGATCGATATTCGACTTTTATTTTAATGTGACCAGATTATATTTACAATAAAAATACTAAATGACAACTAAATCGATAGCATAAGCTATCGATAGTGATAATGCCAAGCAGTTATTATTCAAATTTTAGGCCGTTTATAATCAGCGTAATGCGAGAAAATATATATATAGTTTGATAACTTATACTCACTTGAAATACTCCTCAGCAGGTGGACGCTTGAGCGCATGTAAAGCCAATCCGGTGATGTTGTGCTCATCCGCATAGGTGGCGTTATAACAGTTGCGTAAATAGTATGTGCCATTGACGGCGTCGCACTGATCGGCCATGGCATAGGAGAAGCAATCTGTCAACATGGAATGACAAGTGCAAGTGCAGTCAATTATGCATATAAAGTAGCAGCCAAGCTGTTTTTCATATTTACCAACTTTCTGTTGGACAAAAAATGTGCAGAAGTAGGGGCAGTGCGACAAAAAAGAGATGACAAAAAGGCAACGGCAATGTTTGTGCTTTTGTCTTGCATAATTAAAAGGACAAAGTAGCAATCAGTAAAAAGCATGAAAGGGGCGTGCCTTGTTAGCCAGTCAAGTTGTTGTTGTTGTTGTTGCTTTGTCACGTTGTCAACAAATGAACAAGTATATGAACAGCAAATGCCTGTTAACACATATACCCTAATGAAAATAGAATATGAAACTTGCTTTCTTATTTATAAGCCCATACGCTTGCAGAGACCTTAGTCTGTCATACCCTATTTCAAGCTTAATACATTTTTAAAGAGGTAAACATAACATAAAACAAACCTCGACCGGACAACGCTTGTTTGTTAAACGACTACCGTTTGTTGACCTGTCCCATGATTAAGTTTGAAGAGCACATTTTATGAGGTTTACGTCACGCAAATTGCTGCCACATTTAGCTGCAATTTATTATTCAAATTGCAAACTGCTAACAAAGTTCAGTTAAAGGATTAAGAAGGCGTCTATTATATGTAGGAAGACAAGCCTGGCAACTATTGATTTATTATAGGTCTTTACAAGTTAATACGAAATCCAACTGCAAAGCAATTTTTATTGCCAACTGTTTCAATTTGCTGCCACTAAGCCTTGCACTAATTTGCTGCTTAGTTTGTCATTGATGTGGTAAGTGGATTTAAAAGATTGTCAATCAACACAAAAGTTGGTTGCGAACCACTTTCCAGGCAGCCTTGATATGTCTTTGTGGCATATGACATATGAATTGTGAAGAGTGCCTGACCAACGTTGCGTATGCGTGTTTTTAACAGCATTTTTGGGCGTAGCTTGAGCTGACTTGCGGTTGGCAGCAGAGAACTGACTTTGAGTTATGTGTGTGCTGCTGCTGCTGCTGCAGTTAGCAATGTTCGCTGCTGTCCTGTTATGTCCTTGATTGTGGGCCAACGAGACTGGTTAACCGCAAAATTCACAGCTGCACTTAATTTCCGCAATGCACAAATGTCAACATGGTCAGCACCTTGGACTGAATGTATTTTCATTGTGGCACGCTTTGCTTTAAGAACAAATCGTTCTAAAAATAATATGAGTTGTTAGTATGAAAACAAATCTAGGAGATGTGAAACTAATTTCGTGTTTGCGGTTAGTGCCTAGTGCCTGAAATGAGCTTATGGATTTTACTATGCTATGCAAATGAATGAGATTCGCACCCACTCAATTCAAGTGGAACGTATGAGAGTTAAGCTTAGGTTACGCTGCATACTCATCTACTAATCAATCAACAGCAGCAACAGCAGCTTGAAAAATAAGAAAATTGAATAAAATGTTTGGGCTTGTGGTTTTAGGCAGGCTTCAAAGTGTTTACACGCCGTTTAATTTGCCTGTCTGCTTTTATTTGTTATGCAATTAATTTTATCACACACATGCACATACACGTGCGCATGTATTGAGATAAATTCAAAGACATGCATAGCTAGCTTAAACCCGTAGATACAAATCATGTAAAAGTTTGCACAAGCAACTGGCAAAAAATTTGTCTGCCTTTCAATTTAGCCCCAGCCAAGCGTGTCTCTCCCTGCTTGCGTATGTGTGTGTGTGTGGGTGAGTGTTTATGTCAGCATCTTACATTTGATTACAAATACACGCACACACACACACTTAAACGCGCTAGTTGCTTATGTAAGGCATCTTCTGAGGAAATTGCCATTAAATTTTGTGACCTTTAAGTTAGCTTTATTAACCTTGAAGCTTTTTGCTGCCAGCTGCCAAAGTTTTTTTAAGCACCTAACTTGATTTTCGATTAGCTGTCTGTGCAACTTGCGTTTAATTAAAACTTATATAACAGCGCAAAGTTTTTATATATTGCATATGTTGCTGCTCTCTAATAATTGTTTATCAATAAATTGCTAATAGACCGATATCGCCTTAGCCCTTAAAACTGTTGACACACACAACGACAACGCTGTGTGTGCCACAGACAAGTTTATAAAATATTGACATAAAACTTGTTTGCCTTGCTGTTTGTGTTGGGATAAACGCGTGTGAGTGCCGGACACACAATCAATGGACAAACAAGTTAAACACATTTTAATCATGACCGTAAATGTAAACATTTATCAACTAAATAAAAAGTAAAGTGAGACGCAGACGGCAGACAGACAGGTAATGCTGTCAATAGATGAAAATCCGTAAGAAAATTGCTTGTCCTTAGCCAAGATTTATTATACATATATTTAATGGCAGCGAGAGACTGCGCGTCGGCTTTGGCATAATTGTTGTCATTTATAAAAAATATATAAAAATAATAATAAGAAATTGTTGCCGACTCGCTGTTATTGGATTGATTGCGAACAAGTCTGCAGCAAATGGCGACCCGCAGCGATATCGATTTCTAATGCTCAACAAACGGAAATGCCAGCGACGCGTTCCTTCGCCTTTGGCCCCTACGGGTCGCAATCGCTCCCATCAAATGGCGGCCATATTAAATCATGGCAAAGTGCGCACTGCTTTAAGGGGATCTGTCTGTGTGGAGAGGGGTGCAGGGAGGGGGTGGCAGGTATGCTTAGGGTGTTGCTGTGTGTACACAGCATAGTAGCTCGCTGAAGCTCATGCAAAACTTTCAATGGCATTTGACATTGTTGTTGTTGCTGCTGTTGCTGTTGCTGTGGCTGTGTTCTTGTTGCTATTATTACTTGTATTGCTGCAGAGAGCGCCACTTGAGTGTTAAGCGAGAGGCAGAGCGAGTGAGCCAGATAGTGTGAGATTGTGTGTGTTTTGGAAGTGCTGCTGTGGCAGCTGTCATAAAATAAGCTAAATACGCCCGCATAAAAAAGGCAAAAACGGCAAAAGCAAGCTGCTCAACGTGCCGCAACTTTTGTTAAACTCTGAGTTTACTCACCATAGATTAGGAGCAAGGGCAATACCAAGGGATCACAAAGTGTCACTGTATCCATCTACAGTTTCGATTAATATTTATTCAACCAAAGTTAAACTTTAGATTTTCAATTAATGTTTCAACAGACCCCCGGGCTTAACTTTTTTAAGGCCTTGTAATTGTTATGAACTCTCATAGTAGCTGCTTTTATGAATTGCTAAGCAGCTTTCAAGCTTAAGCATTTTAAATCAATAAATTCATATACTAAATTTCGACCCTAGGGGCCGCCAACGCATTTGCTGGGCTTGGGATAGATAAAGATATTAAATAATAAGTAAGCTGTGAACTATCCGACTTAAGTATATTTTATATAAGAACTTGCCTTCAATATTTTTGTTGTATTAAAATAAGTATTAAAAGCAGACGCAAACCTATTTTACTATCCCATAATTTATTTTTCGTTTAACTTTTGTCGAATTAGCGTTTTTCCCTCTGCTTGCTAATCATTTACAATTTACAATTTAGTTTTATCCTTTTCACGTGCGTCAGTTTTATATCATCTAAATTAGATTTGTCTCTCGTTATCCGGAGTGTTCATAAAAACCAGACAGATGGACTCGCAAACAATCAGAGGAGGCTACCGCCAGTCTGCATGGAAAAGAACCAACACAGGAGTTCTGATTTATGTTTATATATAAAGCAACACCACATAAAAATAAAAATCAACGAGCCACGTCGCTTAGTTTTTATTGCGTCTGGCGATGCTGGTCCATGGAGCTCATGGAGCTGTATGTTTATGATTATCATTTTTGGACAAAAGTTACTTTTTATTGTTTACGTGTGTGCGTAACTTGCAAATGAATAAACGCTGAGCCCGCTGGGAAATTGAGCAAAATCTTATATAAAAACTGGCTGGCGCTAAGCTAAAGTTAAATAACAACAATAGTTGTAAATTGGCTGAGCAGTTCGATGAAATTTACCATTGGGTCATTGGAATTAACTAGCACGTAGCTTTAGTTATAGCTAGTTATAATTTGGGCCACGTGTGCGGCCTGCTGGCGCCTGACGCTCAGACAGCTTTGCAATTTACTTAATTTATTGCATAAAAATGCTGTCACTTATGGCTGTTTGTTTTGGCCAAAGACACCACGCCCCCGACCTGTGCACCAAAAAGTGAATTGCATAAATATTTTGTTGACTTGATTACTCACGCTCAGTGCTCCACTCGGGCTCGCAGTTTTGCCAAGGTAGTTGCGTGCGAAACGAAGCAAACATATAGAAGATGGTCCAGGCAATGATAAGATTGTAGTAGAGCATAACAATGGCGGAGACAAGCACCATGCCAGTGCCTAATCCGCGGAAAAGCGGACAAAAGCGACGATACACGGCCACAGGACCCAGCGCAGCATACTGTCCAAAAGATAATTCCATGAACATTAGTGGCAAGCCTGCTATAATCAGCATTATCGTAAAGGGTATGAGAAATGCACCTGCAATTCATATATCATAGATTAATTATAAATTTTGTACGCTGCCATACGCTAATACGCACCGCCGCCATTGTTGTAGCAGAGATAAGGAAAGCGCCACACATTGCCAAGGCCAACAGAGTAGCCCAGCAGCGAGAGCAAAAAATCGAAACGTCCCGTCCAATTGCCACGCTCCGGCTCTGTTGCCTCAGTGGCTAACACATCATCGAGCGTAACTAAGGCTGTGCCCGAGGCGCAGCCCGCAATGCTAATGGCCGTAGGCGTTGTGCTCAGCTGCGGCGCAGTGGTTGCCTTCACGGTGGAGTCCTTGCTGGCTGTTGCTGCTGCCTTTGCGGATGCATTACCGGGACAAATAACTGCGCCAGCACCAGCTGTCTGCGGCGACTTGCGTCCACGACGCTCCTTGTCGCAGCTGATCAATAGTTCCTCATTTTGCTGCAAGCAATTCAATCAATTATGTTAGTTAACAAAGTTGCACAGCTAACGTAAGCCAAAACAATTGTTTATTTTCTATTGCCTACTTTTTAGCTGCAAGCGCAACACTAAAAGTTGTTAATAATTAAAGCTGCATGCAAAATGAATTCAATTTCAATTTACCTCCCACGAATCGACTTCCAGCTGTGTGCTCGATTCTTTATTTGGCTTGAGTGATTTCGTTTTTGATTTTGTTTTTGATTTCTTGTCCATTTTATAAATTCAAACTGTTCAGCTGCGTGCTCAAAACATGGCCACTGTAAATAAAAGGCAATAAAATATGTTTATTAAATGCAGCACACACACTATATTGCTTAGGCTTGTCAATTTAATAAATGTGAAATTAAAATCAGCATTATTGCTCTTCACAATTAATTTAGTTGCATTTACACTTCGCTGCAATTCATTTTTGCATGAATAATTAAATAGATAGTGTTAATCAGCGCATGTAAACAACAATTAAAATTTTGCCACCTACCGCGGCTGCGTTGTGTGAAAAAATTTCCATTAAATTTGCACTGATTCGTGCCACTTAGCACTTGCAGCCTGACATTGAAACTAGCAAACAGAAAAACCTTCACATTGACACTCAAAAAGGCTTGCAAATTTAATTTTATACAATTCAAGTTGATGTAGGCCTGAGCACATAATATGGGATTGGCAGTTGCTTCAACGCATCATAATTTAATAAGCTTGCGCTCAGCTTAAACAGAGTTGAGTTGCCACAAGTTCAATTAGACGTGGCTACTTTAAAAATATTATCAAATATATGTAATGTGCGCAGCAATTTAATTTGATATTTTTTGAATCACTTGGCGCAAAATTCCAGCTAATTTCTAATAGCTTAACAGTGCAAAAAACTAAGCTGCCACTCATGGGTGTTAGCTGACAAACACAAACACACACACACACTCATGCTTTTTATGTTTGTGTTTGCCATAATATTAACTGCGAGAAATGAGATGCAATGAGCTGCGATATGAGGAGATGAGCAGAGATAAATGTGACACTCTGTGTTTTAGTTCTTTGGCTGTTGGTCACGTTTTTCCAGCGACACTTTGGCTTTGACACTTTGTGTGCGTGTGTGTGTGTGTGCCAGAGAGTGTATGTGTGTGCTCTCGTTGTTATTTTATGGTTTTTGTTTTTTTGGTTTTTGCCAACAGCTTTGATAATTAGGCAGCCAAATGTGCATTTAAGTGCTTGAGCAGCAAGTGTGTGTTAATAAATTGTGTTTATACAAGAGTGAGTATTCGAAAGTGTTAGAAATGTATGTGAGCTTAATTAGGGTTATTTATTTACTAAGTTGTTTTTATATAATGTGCAGTTTAGGCGGAAGCAAAACTTTAAACGCAGTTTAATAGAAATCACAGTTTAGTTGGTAATAATCAGATATTTTAGATCTGGGAGACTAACAAAGATTATGACCATTAAAATGTTTTTTTTTATTAACAGCGAAGGCACCAACTTCATTGCAATCAACAAATTCCGCTTAGCTTAGTAGCAGCTTTTTGAATTCCCTTTAAAAATTATTGTATGTTCAGCTTACCCGGAAGTAACCAGTGCAAAAAAGTTTTATTCATGCGTCAAGGACTTTTCTAAGAACTAAGTAAGCGCACCTAAGCTGACCTAAATGAAATCGTTAAATAGCATAAGCATAACATAAATATTTGCAGCAAAGCTAACTGACATTTAAATACAATTAAAAATGTATTTTTTTTTTCTTTGATCCACAACATGCTGCTAATTCTTCTTTTCCTACTGTGGCAGGGCAAACAAGTTGCAAACAGTTTAGGGCTTAACAATTCTAGCTTCAGCTGGCTTTCTACCGCATTTATGTTGCTATTGTTGTTGCTGCTGCTGCTGTGGTTACAACATCCTTAACTGTATTGTGCTGTTGTTGTGGCTGCGGCTTTTATGCTATGGTATTTGCTAAGCAAATAGTTTTTAATGATTCCAATGCCTGTGGCCAGTTTGCCATGCATGAGGGTTCCACGTGAATACGAAAAATATGCAAAGCTAACAAAATTGTTGCAAATATTTAGCATTGTGCAAACTGATTTGTAATTTGTGGCAACAGTGTTGTTAACACGCTATTCAACTGACATTGAGAACTTTTGCTGCTGGGCAACAACAATTAAATACACTTAAATACAGCTCTGAGCTTGCTAAAGTTACTTGCATCAACTGCTCTTAATAAACCGTTTGCCCGAAAGCGTATTTCAATGGAATTGTAAAAGTTTGCGTAAAGCAGGCAACTTTTCCCAGCTACTTAAAGTAATTTGAGTTAGCCGAGTAATATCAGCTGAACAATTTTCGCATTAAGTTAAAGTAAACGTTGTTGCAAGAACTCGATATGAAAAGCTAAAGACTTAATGGATTATACCAAAGAGCATTTCTATACAACAATGTGCTATAGCAAATTTATTTGTTATTTTTAGCTCGAGCAAGTGAATTCTAGCTAACAAATGCATAAATAGCATAAAGTGCTATATAGCAAACTACTGAAAACAGATTTAAATATTATAAGTGAGTTTAAGCTGGCGCAAGCAAATGAATTTCCGGAATATGTTGCTGTTGGCAACTTTAGCAGCAAATTGACACACACACGCACATAAGGATATATATATATTTATATGTACATATATGAAAATATCATTTATAAAACTTTTCATAAGCCTTGTTAAAGCATTTGGCAATGTTGTTGGCACTGCCATCACAACAAGTTGCTGAAACTAGTTAAATTGCCACATCATGCTGGCAAGCTATATTACAAAAAAACAAACGCAGCAATTAAGTATACGCATACGCCCACAGCAACAAGAGTTAAAAAACAGAAAAGTGATAAAGAGAGAGAGAGAGAGAGAAAAAGAAGGGGAACTGGCTTTGTGCACCAGTCGTTTCGTTTGTTTGGTCAATTCGAGTGTGAAAACGCTGTTGAGCTCTTTGCCTTATTGTTGCTCCAGTTATTGTTGCTGTTGTTGTTGTTGTTGCAGCTTGCGCTTGTTTACATACACATGTACACAAACGCACACACACACACAGAGACCGAAGGCACAGCCATTGACCTTGGGCTGCTGCAATGTGCAAGCGCATGGAACGAAACGCATTCCCAGCCAAAGTCCTTCGCAGCCAACTGGGCGTGGCATTGATAGCCCTGCGCCTGCTGGGCGTGGTGGCATTACAGTTTTACAGATTTTTCCGGCATCTTGTCAGCCCAGCAGCAATTGCCGCTTTTAAATTTGCATAGCCTTGGGAAATAAAATAGTAGTCGCAATTATAGCATGTTGTGCATAAAAAGCCTTGGTTCGTCTATAGTTTGATCTAAGAAAACGGAAGGCAACATTTGCAAGCGAGAGCACAGCATAATATAATGTAGTATGCTTGAACTAGTCTAGTCATAAATCTTTTGTTTTTTTTTTACACGTGCATGCATCATTGTCATCATGTGTGGACTACACATTTCTGCGAGGACTTTAAGTGGCTATCAGTAGATGACAAATAACTTACTAGCCGGAAAGGTAGCGCGTTAAAGGGTAAGAGATGCAGGTGAAGGGCACTAAAATATTCTGCACTTGATCCCTTGAAGGTTGTATGCAATCAACAAATAAGGACAATAGATTCAAACACTTGCTCTCTTGTACATTTCATTTGCAACAACAATAATAACAACAACAACAACAACAACAAATGCAATGTCAACAAGAAGAAGCACATTCATTGTGCACTAAGCACGTATAGCAAACGGCAGACAACACTTGATTCTGCTGCTAAAAACAAAAAAAAAACTATAAAAAAAGCTATTGCAACTGTGCGTATTGTTTATTGATTATGACATGCGTATGTCTTCTTCATATACGACGCTTGGTATGTACATGTAAACATTTCAAACCATTAAGCAAATTCCTTCAAATTGAAAATGTCTTAACATCTTCTAGTTCGCTTGCTGTTGCCTTTACCTTTTTTATGCGCAACGTTTGTCAAATTTTCTTTTTTTTTTTTTTTATTTTGCCTTGGCTGGCAACTTCATATATAAAATATTCATATGACAGACGCTGGCAGTGGCGTCCTAGCCCCAAGCTGCTGTCCTTGCTGGTAATCGCAAATTCAGCGCTAAATCTCAATCAAAATGCGCGTAAAGTGGCATTTCAAGTGATTTTTATGAATTCGAAATTTTGTGTCAGTCTTGTCTATTAAATGCTAAAAGCATAAAAACGTCGAAAAGAAATAAAAAATGAGAAGATGAAATCGCAGATTCAGATGATTTAAAATGCAACTGTATAAGTCAGACAGCTCAGCAATTTTGGTTTGGTTTTAGTGATCTTGAAATGACTGTTGAAAATTTTTAAGTATTTACTCAATCAATTAGCCAAATAAGCAATGTGCAACAATATGATGACTTTTAAATGAGATTACTGTGAAATTGAATACAGACAGCTGCGAGGTGGCGAATAGCCAGCCAAATAGCTAACAATTTGAATTCGATATCATTATTTTGCAGCATCGATGTAATCGATATCCTCTTGTTTTTTTGTTTAAATCTCGTACGCAACACACTGTCATCTACTTTACCAATTTTAGCAATTTCATTTAAGCTGTGCAACTTTTAATGGCGCCAACTGCACAGAGCTTGGTGCGCCTTCCTTACCTTGAGTAGACGGCAGACAGCGCATTTGAATTTGAATTTCAAAAGCAAAACTGCAACAACATGAGATAAACGAACGCTTGGCATAACTTTGGACCAACAGACTAGCGACACTTGCTAAGTGAATTAATGTTTTTTTTAACGTTTTATTTTTAAAAAGTTTTTGAGCGTTGTGTGTATACAAAAATTATTTAATTTATACATTCTACAAATGTCGGCTACACCTTGCGTAATGTAATTGTAAACAAGTGCACGCAGCGTCGGTATGTGTGCATATGTTGTTACAAAAAAATAAGAAATTTGCAATTTAAATGTAATTTCTTCACTGTTTATTTTGTTAAATGAGTGTGGATTGCGCTGGTTTAACAGCCAGCGGCAGCAGCTCATAAATATAATGCATATTGTTCGTTTGTCCTTAAATGCTAACAGCTGCATGCATTTTCTTAAAGTATAATCAAAGTGCCAAATAAAAACAAAAAACATACGTTTGCCTGGCAGCGACAAATGCCAGATTGGTTGACGTAATATTAATTTATACTGTATAAAACAATAAGGCAAGAAAATGTTGTATAAGACTAAATATAAAATTGTTTTTAAATTTCTGTTTTGCTGTGCATTAGTTTGCAAGCATTGCAAGCACGTTTTGTGGCCTACACAGCCAGACGGATATATATTTATAATTTTTAAGCTTTTGCTTTGTTTTGAATGCAGTTGAATAAAAATTCGAGTTTGCTAGCGCGAGAGACATGATTTGTCTGCGTTTTAAATTTTATTAAACAATAAAACCTTTTTCTGCCTGCCAGCCAGCCAGCCAGCAGTTGGGTTTGCGTTGTGTCTTCAGCGATATCGCCTAGCACATCTGTTTTGTAAGTCCACTTTAAAGCTTTAGCAGCCCACTCTGGTGTAATGCAGTCATAAACATGGTCATTAACGAAATGGATTTGGGCCAGCGCACTCGATGCATTTTCATTACTGGCGCGTTATTAATCATTGTCTGTCAAACGAAGTGCGAGCCGCAGCACCACCACAATGTAAATGGAAGTGCGCGCGCTGCAATGAGCCCAAACAACTCCAGTCGCACACACAATCAGACGCACAGGATACTGCTGCTGACCGCCATGGGCACATTGGCTCTGTCTGCGATGGGTTGTTTGGGTGAGTCGCTGCAGTGAGTGTGAGCTAATAAATTTAACTTAAATATCTTCGATATTGTCTTTAGGCTGCTGCTGCTGTTGGTGCTGCCGCTCGTCGCGCCACAAGGCTGATAGCCTGGACGCTTATGCTCCGCGCTCGCAGAGCATTGTGTGGCCACCATTGCCAGAGGAGACGGCCTGTGTGCTGGAGGTGACCTTTCTACATGCGCCCAATGCTGTAGATTGCATTTGCCGAGCCTGCTGCCAAGCCAGAAATATAATTCGGATTGAAAATTGGTTTAACTCTACCGAATGTTGACATGAATTTATATGTAACACATTTTATTTAACGAATTTAATAAAAACATCGAAAAGTAATTATTGAATTCATTGAAGAAAACAGAAATTGCTTTTGCAATTGCATTTCCTAAATACTCAAAGTTAATTAAATTTGCACAAGTGACACAAATTTTAAATTTGTATTTATTTAAATGATCAAATCGCTTAAATTGTGATTGGAAAAGTCAGACACTTAACAGAAATTACTGGTAACAATTAAAGCCCGTCTCCAAGGGCCACTGCTTACAGCTGTTTTTGTCGTTTTATGGCTTTCTAACGCTAGCTAAGTCTTCTTGGTCAATACGCTGCTTGTGTTTGCTTTAGTTTTTGAGCTGCACGCTAAGGGAGCGCATTGAAAAAAATCGTTATGGCATTCTTAAAGGAATTTTTAATGTTGCTGCTGCTGCTGGCAGCAGCTAATACACAGTCTTTTCAAACGGCCAACAATGACACAGGCAAGTGCTGTTTGCGTTCTTACAATATACGGAAAATTATAATTATTGTTGCAGATTTTAATTGGAATTTCAATAGCAGTGAAGCCCACGATACTGCTGGCCTTGGAAATACTACCAGCATAGATTCAACTAACAGCTTTGCGTTGCCAAATGACCAATTAATGAAGCTGCTACTTTTAGCCTTGTTTTTGCATATGACGGCTGTGGGCATAGGTAAGTTTGTTATGTAGTTGCATTAGGCAAAAAATTGTACTAAATTTTTTCGTAGGTACCGCTATCTATTGCATTATCTATTACAAGGCGCGTAAGGCTAAAGATAAGCTGATTAAAGCGCATCAGCTAGTGCAGTATGCCCGGGCTCGACAACATGTTCCAAATACTTTAAATTGCGTTTGTGATGGCTGTGGAATTGCTAGGCAAATAATTCTGCAGCAAATTGTTCCTTAACAAATAAAAAATGCAAATATTTAAATGTTATATTTTTTAAATGTAGAATGCGCGATTGCCAAGCGATAAATAGTACCTTTATCGAAAGCCTGTTATCGTTTTAGTATAAATGTCTTGCAACACTGGTGTGGCGCAAGCGCAGCCAACTTAGCTTACGAGCCATTGAATTTTTGAAGCTCGTTTTTTATTTATCATAATATTAATATAAAGTGTGAGCGAAATGCTGCGCAACTTAAACTGCTTGACAATTGACGACAACAACAATGATCAGACCAAAGACAGTATTAATTATGAGGTCCAGGATGCGGAAACTTTTCGCTTTGCCGATCATGTGCGTCCGCTTGTAGCAGCAAACTGCTCCGAGTACGCCGTAGCGCATTCAAATGTGCACCAGCAGCCAGTGCGTCAGCTTTGCGAAATATCCTTTCTGCCGCACATATTGCAAACAATGAGCCGTTTGAAATTGACGCAAATCCTGCGCTTGCAGAGCTATGCTTGGCCACATTTAAGCAAGCAAGCCGGTCATGGCGCTGTTTTGGTAAGTGCGCCACGCAGTGGCCGCACGCTAAGCTATGTGCCGCCGCTTTGCCAGCAGGTGTGCATAATGCTAACGAAGCATCGTTCCGTTAGCAAACTGGGCTTTGAAGGTCCTATGGCTATAGTGTTGGCTGCCGACTTGGGTCGAGTGCAGCGCATTGGGAGCTTATGTAATGGCATGTTGCGAAAGGCCAAAAATGAGGAGTGGCTTACATTAGCGCTAATGGTGCCTTCAGCGTTCACACCGGAGTTCTTTTACCGTCTACTCAATGGTGTAGGTTGTCTGGTGGCCACGCCGGCGCAGTTACTTTGGCTCTGCAGCAATTTCGATGTGAAATTGCCCAACTTGAGCTTTTTGGCTTACGACGATGTGGATTTAATGGTGCCAGAGCAGCTGCAGCAAGCGCATCACAAGCTTAAGTCGCTGGCCCAGCAGCGACCACAGCTGGTAATAACAACGCAGTCCTACAATGTCAAACTACTGGCCATGCTGCGTGACTTTAATGATAAAATGCTGTTGCTGTTTGGAGACATGCTGGAGGCGGCGGCTTACGGCGGTGTACGCTTAAGAATATCGCTGTTAAAGCACGAGTCGAAGCTGCAGAACGTGCTGCAACTGTTAGAGCAGCGTCCACCGTTGGAAAAGCGCACTGCTATCTACTGTCATAAGGATAAGGACATACGCGAGCTGGCGGATGTGCTGGAGCTTCATGGCTACTGCTGTCTGCCTTACTATCAGTCAGCGGATTGGGAAGTGCGTGAGCATGTTCGACGTTGGATGGATGACAGCTGTGGTGAGCTGCTGCTATGTACCGACAACTGCCCGGAGCTTGATATGCGCCACGTACAGACTTTGGTGCATTATAGTCTAAGCGACAACTGGAGCAAGTTTAAGCTGCGACACTTGGCGCTGTCCGACAATCTGCACAACCAATTGGAGCAACGTAAGGCTTTTAAGTTATTAAGAAACTTGCGCTTATAGTTGCTTTATCTAATTACAGCCACACCAAAGCAGCTAGATCAGCAAACAGGTAAGCGGTTCATCAGTCTGCAAACCAAGCTTAATCTTCTTTTATTATAAGATTCCTTAGTTTCGCTGGTGCTGCTGGATGAACACAACAATAAACAGTTGCCGCGTCTGGTGGACTTTCTGCAGCAGCATCAGGCGGTGGACGAGCGCATTGTGCAATTATCGCAGCAGCTACGCACGCGGCTGCAGAGCGAGAAATGCAATGAGCCAACTTTATGTGATCTGCTGCTTAGCTTGGGTCATTGCAGCGATTCCCACTGCGAGCAGCGTCATCATGTGTTGCCATGCGAGCGTGAGCTGCCAGCCGGCTTGCCCTATTGTGGCGATGTCAAGCTGCAGTTACTCAAGGCATACTCGCCCACGCATTATAGTGTCCGTCTGCTGGAGCATTTACCACCAGCTGGAAAGTGGCGCAATCTGCCGGCGCGGGTTACACTGGAGTTGGAGTTGCAGCTACTGCAGTCGCAGAAGTGTGTGCGTCACTGGCCACCGCGTCCTAAGCAAATCTGTGTCTATCGCAATGCCACGGGCTTTGAACGCGTGCGCATCCTGTGCGTAGCGCACATTGAGAATGTGAATCTTTCACGCACCGACGTGGCAGTGGAAGTGCAGGCTATGGATGTGAATACACGCAGAATCAAAACAACCAGCGGCGATTTGTACATATGCCCAGAGCCGCTGCGTGCTGCACCAGCGCTGGCCATGGATCTGCGCATCTTGGGCCTGGTGCCCTATACGGGTGAACGCGAATGGCATAAAGAAGACGCAAATCAATGCGCAAAATGGCTAAATGCAGTGGCAAAACCAAACTTCCTGCAGGCCAGCATAGTCGTGGCTTTGTCTCACACAATCTTTGTGCGTGACCTGGCTGCCATTAACTATGCGCCGTCCATGAAAATGTTTGTGCGTACTTTAAACATGTCCCAGCAGTTGGCCGAGAAAAAGCTGGCCAAGAAGTGTCAATTGACCGTCGACAGGCTAATGACATTATTGAACGTGGCTGAGATTAAGTTGAACGACCAGCAAGAGGAGCAGCAGCAAGAGCAGCAGCAATCAAAAACTGCTTGCCTTGACTATCAGAAGCATCAGGATGTGCTTAATGCTGGCAGCGCGTTGCTGCAAAAACAAACCAGAGGCAGAGGCAGAGGCAATGCCATTGCACAAATGGCATTACAGCTGGGCAGAGAAAATCGTTTGCGCATAGAGCAGGAACAACAGCAGCAATTAGACAACAAATTGAAGCAATTGGAACAGCAGCCGCAGTTGCAAACTGAGCCGAGGACTGATAGCGTTCAGGCGTTTTTCGACTGCATAAGAAAATGTGATCTACTAGATGCAGAAGAGCGACAGCTGAAGCAAACTACTGTCACCTGCTCTCTTCCTGATCCACAATTTCACATGGCAATGCCTAAAAATGTGGTGCGTCCCCAAGTGAGCTATTATCAAACTAAGATAACTTTGGAACTACAATTGCTGCTATCCGACGATAATTTGCAATATGAAGTAGTTTTGTTTAAGAAAACCAATTTGGGTTTCTGGACGCTGGACACGGAGCCTACGCAGCAATGCATATTGAAACTGCCTGGACCGTTTGTAGAGCTCAAACATTTTATGCGAGGACGCACCGTTTACTTGAGCGTACTCAAAGCTTATGCAACGTCATATCCACTGGAATTTAGTTGTTATAAATTTATGAAGCCACATTATGATAAGATAAATGCATATGAAGAACAGCAGCATGTGCGCGCCAAGCACTTTGAACTGGATCTGCTAGAACAGGGCTATGTGCAGAAGCAGAAACCGCAGTCCAAGAGAGACGATGAATTGGCAGACGAGGAGCCTGCTGAAGAGGATTTGAACTATTGCAGCAGCAATGGTGAAAAAGTAGAGCGTGCTTATAACCGCAATGAATTTGAACTCAGTTAAATAAAAATCGATAAATTGAAAGAAAAAATCAATAACTCAGTAATTATAAATAATGTTGCGTACATTTCGAAATGTATTCACCTGTTTACAAGTCTCAACCAACAACTTGCCAAGCACATTTAATTAAACCTATTGTCTGCATATTGCAAATTAATTGAAAATATGTCAAATCTTAAAGTGAATAGCTTGTGTTGCATATAGATATGTACAGCTGTTGTCATTGTCATTGTTACTGCTTGTATTGAAATCAAAATGCACCTGACTGCCTGCACACAGCTAAACATATGTATGTCCATGTCCATGTCTATGCAGCTGAAGTTGGCAGGCTGGAATGGAGGAGCAATGCGGCTGTCAGGACACGTTCTGTGTGTCATCACAGCACAAGCAGCAACTGCGCAGTGACAACTGTAACTGTATACACTAACTCGGGCAATGAATGTCATACAAAATCATTTCAAGTTATCACAAAGCCAGCCAGCTTATGTAGTTGGCAGGAAAACTTATGAGCAGCCGCACAATGAAATGATGAATTGGCATTGAATTAAATGTGCACTGATTTAAGGTAAACTGAGTGTTGTCAAATATCAGTTATCCAATCAATTCGGAACCTCAATCTGCAGTCAAAGCGCAGATTTGCTGAAAACTTCTTTACTTTTAAAAAAAACTTTTATTATATTAGCAGTTGTTGAGTTAAGCTTAAGACTTTTTTAATTTTTCTTTAAGCAATTACTTCAAAAAACGAGCAGCATCAAATAAATAATAATAAATAAATTTAAATACTATTCATCTAATAAGTTATGTAAATAATCATATTGATTATATATTAAAAAACTTTGTTGCTCTGGCAATACCAATTTGTACCATAGAATTTAATTCTACGCTACAAATAAAATAAATATATTAAAAAAATTTAGTTTCAGCCGTCTGGTGCTCAAACTCTCTTTAAAACAAAGCTAATTCGAAATTATTTTGCAGCTTTAAATTTGTTATATATTTAAGAACATTTGTATTAAGGCTAAACAAAAATAATATAAATAAAAAACATCATAGTCAATAGTTATATTGCTTTCAATAGATTTTGATTTTGTTTAGTTTTCAGCATAGAGCTGCTTGTTCAATCTCCAACAGTCCATACACAACTGACCTACAAGTGGCCTCGCCTGCTGCCTTACCTGCCAGCCAGCCACCCACACACACCCACACACATACATGTAAGAGGATATGCTTGTAAACAAGCCAACAGCTCTGCTAGCGAGAGCAGCGCTGCTCGTTTCTTTCGTTCGCATGCACTCGATCGCTCTTTGTTCTTTTTTCTTCTTTGCTCTCAATAAAACTAAAGAGTGCAAACTTTATTCAGTGATATTGAATTAAATTACCAAAAATATTTCTAAATTTGTATTGCGTAAATATAAAAGTAACTGTCTTTGTTGTATTGAATTCTCAAGGTGCGCTTAAGCGCACATAAATGTCAATTTTAGCAGCAAGTAACAATTCCAATTCAAGCGGATATGTGCATAGACTGCATTGTTGTAAAAATTGTAAGCAGCAGCAGCAAATGCATTAAATACAACATGCTGCAGTTTGTGGCAGGAGGAGGTTGCACAAGCTGTTTAACAGTTTAGCCTTGTTGTTGCTGCTGCTGCTGCTGTCGCTACTCGGTCTAAGGTCAAAGTTCACAAAGCAATATAATAATAAAAATAAAAGTTAAGCACACACTAAGCTGACTTTGTGTTGTTGTTTTTTTTTTTTTTTTTGTATTTTTCTTCACATCCTGTGTGTGCGTTGAGCTTAAGCTCGTACGTGAAGCGTAAATATTTATAATTCGCAGCATTGAAAACTTGTTAAGTTTCCCAAAAAAAGCAAAAACCAAAAAGTTGCAGCTAACTTGCTGCCACAACATGCTCAAGCCCAGCTACAATATTTTTTTCATATATAATATATATATATCTATATCGTGTATTTCTTGTGCAAGGTCATGGTGTGAATGTTACACATTGCGCACAATTTTGATTGGTTTATTTGTTTCATTTTTGTTCATTGAACAAATACATATAGGATTTTTCTACGGAAATATGTAAATATGCGTAATTCAGTTGTTACAGCTCAAATGAAATCCACCAAAAACAGTTCGAGAGAAAAATATTGTGCTCTTGCTATGACATTGAACTTTCTACTTTCTACATTATTTTTTTTTTTTTATTATGTATAAAAAAATCTGTGCACAGTTGGCACTCTTCTTAAGCTGCCAAGTTTGCCGCATATTACGCATACGACATGGCTGACAAGTGAGCCAATATGTCAACTGATAACCATCAATCAAACTTTGAGACTTACAGCGTATGCATAAGTTTTGCTTAAACTATATTTAGTTATATCAATAAGTCAGCAACTGTCAGCAGCATAAGTATAAACAAATGCAAATAATTTAATGTATATCATTTCACTTACCTGTCAATAATTTTATGGCTAATTCCGTGTGGCGTTAATTGAACTGCAGTGACTATGCAAAAGCCAAAAAGTGAGTTTCTTTTTTAGTAAATAAATTGAACGAAGACAAACAGGACATGCCAGTCTGCGTGTGTGTGTGTGCAGAGGAAACAACGCACGTTTACGTCGAGCAGGAACCAGGAAGGAACCAGGCACAAGGCAAACACACAGGATGGCAAAAAAAAAAAGAGGCGACGACTATGCTCTCGTCAGTTTGCCAAGGACAAGTATAGTAAAGGTAACTGCGACTAGTATAACAAAAGCCAGAAAAGGATGCACGCATAGATAAGCATTCCAATAACAATGAGCTAACAAAAAAATAGAAAAAAAAAACTTTCTTTCTTGCCTCAATTTCTGCCAGCTGTGGCAGCACCCAGGGCACCCAGGCACCAGGAAGCTGGAATTAATTTTCCGAGTTCGTCTAACCTCGTACCAGAAAATTAGGAAAAACTTTTGCCACAATGCTCTTGACGCTGCCCCTGCCCCCCCACAAAAAAAAAAAAAATTGTTACGCAGCCGTAACCTTTTACATTTCAAATCAATTGCAGCAATTGCTGTATTTGTAATTCGAGACAAAGGACATGCGAGAAATTGTCGAAGCAGCTGCAAGTGTTGCCTACTTTTGAGCGCGCTTAAGTTTGCCTCAACTCTAGTTTGTATGCCTTGTCTGAGACTTGCAGTAAAATAAATATTGCGTCTGGTCAGTAGCAATAGTCTGTGGGCAATTAGCTGTCACTCTGTCTGTCTGTCTGTCTGTCTGTCTGTTGACCAAGCCAACGCAGTAGGCTAACTGACTTATGTTGCAAACCATGACCTGCATTTGATTTGATGCTGTGTGTGTGTGGCATACAAAGGTTAATTGAGTTTGTCAGGTTTAACGCGCGAGCACACGGCAAATCCTTTGGCACAACTGAAGCTTTTATAATATCATCAACCCAGTCCGACTGCAGCCCCACTTTTAATTGTTTTAAAATAAGTCTCAAAGGCAGTCACACACACACACACACTTGCAGTTAAGTTAATTATATTTATTAGCACGCGTCTTACACAACTTTGTTAAATGTTTTAATTTCTTTTTTGTTTTTTTGCACTTGTAACTGTGTCTGTGTGTCAAAAGTTAGTTGTTAAAAGTTGTGCTAGTATAGGTAAAATAATAATTTGCTACAGTTTAAAGCTGTAGCGTCTAAATTGGCGAATAACTCGAAAGCAACTGAATGGCCAAATGCCAAATGAGCTACGGGCCACCCACACAAGCAGCAAAAGCTTAAGCGAGAGCGAGAGCTTTGACAAAAAGCGCGCGCTCACTCGCTTGCCATAAAGTTTATGGCAAAACGCTCAATGCAATCGACAGCGCAGTTAGCGTTACAGCTGTGCTTTGTTTGTTGTTGTTGATGCTGCTGCTGCTTTGAGTTGATGTACTCCCGCGCAAAAGCTTTCAGCATTTAGTTATTGCTTTAAACATTTATTTATTTAATTAGGCAAATATATATTTTTTGCTAGCCTACAGGCGCTTGAGCTCTGCCTCTGCCTTATTCAGCAAGTTAACACATGTTAAAAAGCTGCTGCTATGCTGCTTACTGCGCTGCTGCTGCGCTGCTCACCTCGACCTAGACACTGAATGCAAACTTGGCGCATTTGCCAGCTGCTAGAAAGAGACGGCAGCGTTTTCAAGCACAACGCGCACTTATTATTAAATGATGCGCTCTCTCTCTCTCTCTCTTTCGTTTTTTATGTAGGTGCTGTTCGTTTTATGGCAACAATAGCGCTTTTATAATCGCCTTAAAACAGCGCCTGTTGCAATAACAATAATTGCAAACTCTGCGCACAATTGTTAAATTGCATATTGCTTAGATTTATGCAGGAAAGCTTTACTTTTTTGCCTGCCAGCTTTGCGCTTGTTGTTGTTGTTGTGCAAGGTTATGAATGGAAAGCTTTTTTTCTTTGTGTGTGTGTGTATGTATTAAGCTGCTGCTGCTGGCGTCCCTTCGGCATAGTTACCGACTGCGCTGCTTGTGGCTGTTGCTCTTTTCATTTATTGCGTGGGCTGTGGGCAACACAAAGAACTAAAACGACCTTGGGCAGGTCGTGAACAGAGCATTGAAATGCACTGGCAAGCGGAAGCGACAACTTAAGCTTGCAAATCATTGATGATTAGATTGCAATTGCGCAGGCAAAATGCTGCAAAAGGTATTACAGGCTTACAAATGGCAAATGAATAATTGCCAGCTGAACTTATATGCCTGAGCAATTGTACGAAGAGCATGCGAAGCTTTCAAGCCAATGCACAAACCCAGATCGACACAAAGAGCAAAGCGTAGCAAATCGCGCTCTTAACTCGCTCTTAACAGCTGGGAGCGTTAGCAAGAGCGCAACTGATCGCTGAGCGAGGGCACTTTGGCTAGTCGCAGCTGCCATTGAGTTGAATTGGCAAACTGTTTGTAGCAGCCCTCGTTGAATTGAACATGTGTGTGCGTGTGTGTGTTTGTTTGTTTATCAATCAATTGACAGTCAACGTTGACCAGCGTTTTTTAAATATAAAGACAACTTTGCGCAAAAATTCAGAGCCAGTTCGCCTTTTGGCAGCAAAACAAATCGACGTGAAATCGCGTGTTGCGTGTTCTTCTTTAGCTTTGACATTGCGTGTTGCTACTGTTGCTGTTGTGTTATGTGTTTGTCAAGTGTTTGACTGGAAAGTTGCAAATTAAAACGGTCTGTCTGTGCTTTAAAAAAATACACACAAAGTCAGCCTAACAAAGTTGTATAAATAGCGTGTTCTGCACTAAGCATATGCAAAAATGACTAATGACAGGTAAATGATGAATTAAGTAGCATGCAGTAAATACAGTATGTATACAATAGTATGCGCCTCAACTGTTGCAGGCGCTAAAAACAAGTTTTTGTGTGCCATGTGCTGTTGCCAGGTCTTGCGATCAGTGTGTCTGGGCATGATTAGGCGCTCTGCTAGTCACTCTTGACGCAATACATTGAACTTTGATAAGCCTCAAGCTCAAATTCTCACCAATAACAAACTAAAAATTCACATGTTTTTCTTTCAATTAAAAGCAAAACATTATTTTTTTTTTATAGATAAGCTACCATTCAATGAACGTATCAGCACTTCAAGTTTGATTAAATTCAAGCAAAACATTTGTAGTTTATGAGTGTAAAATTAAAGTGAAACTAGTGCTTGATTAGATATAATAAAAGTATGAACAAAATCAAAGTGCTTGACTAAATTATCTGGCATCATCTCTTAGTCAGCATAATCAATAGCCTGACATTTATAATTGCTGCCTACACTATTTTAATTATGCCAAAAAGCACAATGCCACAAAAACTCTTTGTTGCTTATGCTTGATTGCTTGGCGAGTCAATTAAAAATTCATTTATTTGCCATACAATATTTGCATATGACTATAGCATGTGCTTTTAATTAGAAATTCTGCAAAATATATTTGCTGTAATAAATATGCCGCTAACAAAGCCAATTTAGTTGCTATTAACTCGAAATTTCCCACGCTACATAATGGTTCGCTTATCTTATCCCGCATTGCCTAACAATATAATTACGCATACGCCGCGTTAACCGGCAGCTGCATTGCCATAACAATTGCTATTGCTATTGCGACGCTAATGATGATAAAGATACGACCGCCATAATTATTGGTTACACTTTTATTGATTAAGTGTCTGCTTGACTTGCGCTTTAATTTGTACAATCCGTTTGCTATACTCGAGAGCTTTATTTGTTATCAATTGTCTAATTTGCGCTGTCAATCGGCGAGAGAGAGAGAGAGAGCGAGCAATAAACTAGTTCAATTCACACATGGCAAACTGATAAGCAACTTTCTCATCGCCGGCAATCACGCTGTCTATTGATTAAGAGCGTGTGATTCCATCATTTTTAATAATAAAGCCATTAAATGTTGACAATATGAATTAGCTATGCATATTGTTTTCAATTTAATTCATTAGCTTATATATGTTTATAGTTAAGTGGAAATAAGTTATGGTTTTTAAGAGTGTATTCAACCAACTACTCTGAACTTTCTTAGACAGCTAAAGTGCTGGGTTTTTTAATAAACAATTATATTATTTGTATTTGCAAAATGCAATTCATGATGATACAATGATACGATTATTGTATTTTTATTCCAGACAGATTTCGATTTGTTTGCTTAGCTACTTAGACTATGTAAGAAAAAATGCTGAGAAATTATGCCAAACGCTAAAATTTATAAATAGCTCTTGATAACAAAGTGTTGTTGATTTTTGTGTACAATATATATTTTATTTATTTATTTAATAAAAATTAAAGTTTTGGTTTGGTTTGGCTAAAGAATTAGAGCAAATAGCACAACAAATAAAATAATTCTTTAATATATTTATATATGTTAAATGACAAAGTTGAAATTTCTGCGTATATTTGATTTAGAAATAAACCAAATAAAATATTATAATTATATTTACAAAATCAAATTTATGCGATATGAGCTAAAATGTGCATGTGTATATATATTATTTTATTTAAAAATTATTGACCTTATAATTTTTTACATGTGTGAGCAACAAATTCCTTTTAAGTCTAGCCCTTATTTCCGCCTTCTTTTTGCAACCTTTGCTGCTTTTAAGGTCGCTCAAGGTGCCAAAGTTGCCTTGACTGCCAAAAGTTTAAAAGACAATTTGTTATTAATTTTTTTTTGCACAACACACAGCTGTGCGATAAACAATAATCGAACAAAAACAATGGATTAACAATTATTTTCGCTAACCAAAATAATTACGCATGAAGTGCAACAAAAACAATAAAAATGGTAGTGACAGTCAATTAGGCAAAACAACTAAAAACGTGTGCAAGCCAAAGCAGCACAAAAAAAACAAAAAACAGTTTGATTGTTGTTGTTTTTAGTTGCCGCGTGCGGCGTCGTTTCGCATTTGTTATTTTGTTTATCGCCAAATTTGTATGTATATATTGAGAGAGAAAACAAGCGCTGGCAGCAACTGGCAAACATTTGACTTGATGACGTATACGCAGCGTTTGCCGCTCGAGTTGGCCGCTGTCTGGCCGCTTGAACTGGACTCTGTGCCCAGTCAGCTGTGACTCAGCTGGCAGCTCGTGCCTTAAACTGTGCGCCAGTAATAACAGTAATTAGCAAATTAATATTACAAAGCTTAAGCTAGCGCAGCTTGCGATTAAGACTGGCGCTTGTCATGTTCAAAAGCTTTGCAAGCAGCCCATGAAATTGCTTTAAATGTTTTTACACTCAGTGTCATGTTGATTGCGCCCGCCCGATTAATAACATATTTATTTATATTTATTTGTTGCACAGAGATGAGGAATACAGCAAATTTGTGCCACAGCGAATGAGCTATCAGGTGGTGCCTGGCGCGGAGTTTCAGTGCAAGTTGCCGCTGCATCAAGGACGCAAGTTGTCCACCATTGATGAGCAGGACTTTGATAAGGCAAAATGCTGGGGCATTGTGCGACAGGTAAGAATTGAACTTTATGTAAACTTTTACGCAATTAAAACACTGCAAAGCTTAAAGCTCATGCTCACTTAAGAGCAATCTCGCTCTTTTATAGCAACTTTTGTGCTGTGTCCTTGAAATAGCAAATTGCCAGTGGTTTGGCAATGGGTTTTTTCGCTTGTCAACCCGCTTGTTGTGGCGGTGTTAACTGCAGCTGTGGCGCCGTTTCCCTCTCCGTTTGGGTCTCTTGCTTGTTTTGTATTTCAAAGTGCTGCTAATGGTAATGCAACTGGCTTATTAGCGAGCTACTGAGTTAACAAGTTCAGCTTAATATGAGTCACATTAATAAATTCTATGAAGCAGTCAAAGAGTGGGTGATATGGAAATTATTAAGAAATTATTACAATATATGCTTGACATCAGTTCAAGCCTTGCTAAAATTAAATCGTATTCTTGCTAGATAGACAGCAACCGTAAATTTAAGATTAACTTAGATTAATTTATTAAAACTGAGTCGCTAATCATTTGTTGTATGCTAGAATCATATGTTTGATTAAAATGAATGATCCATTTTTATATCTTAGCAGAGAGCTGTATAGAAAAGAAATTTTAAGCTAAGATTCGAAAGCATTCCAAACCAATTTTGGATTTAAAGCATTTTAGTTTTATATGGACAAATTAGTTCATATGGCATCAAGTATAAAAAACTAAAGTCAAAAATTAGCTAACACACTAAAATAGACTCACTGGGGAACTATGAGCCATATGGACATGTGAACTTGTCATGTCAGCGCCACTAAGAACAGAAGCGCGACTGAAGGACAAAATGATAAGATATGCAATTGGAATTTCTGCACACATGATTAGCGGACAGAGAGCGTGTGACAACGACTCATTTATGAAGGCAACTAAATCGAGAGTATCGATGTGACGACTGACGTCAGTTTTGCATAGCTTATATGGCTACTATATAGAAATTGCATGAGGCGTGTGTGCTTGAAGATCGTTTATTATCATTGCCACGAATGAAAAAGTGTCGCAACTTCAATTGATGTCAATTACTCAATCGTTGAGCAATATGCACACCAATCAATTAAGCTGACTAGCAATATGACTTAATGAATAATATGTAAATATTTTGATATTTGCAGGTATTGGCAACATGTGCGGTGTTGGTGCTTTCAACGGGTTGTGGCATGCCCATAGGCTACTCCTCGGTGCTGCTGCCGCAGCTGAGCGCCAATAATACGGAAATACCCATAGACGTGAGCGTGGGATCTTGGATAGGTAAACTGCAAGCTCATTCATATCATTTAAATATGTTAATTAAAATGTTTAATAATTGCAGCTAGCGTGCATAGCTTGGCAACGCCGTTTGGCTCCTTGATCTCGGGTCCTTTGGCGGATTATTTGGGTCGACGCAAGACGCTGCTTGTGTCGATTGTGCCGCTAATTTTGGGCTGGAGCACCATGGCTATGGCTAAGTCGGTTACAGCCATAATCTTTGCGCGTTTCCTTTGCGGCTTTGCCACGGGCATCTTAGGAGGTCCTGGTCAGGTAAGGCAGCAAATCAAATAAACAAGCCCAATGCCATTTGCAATGCCCCAGTTCATGCCTTGATTAAAGCTTTCAGCAGCTCAACTGACCCATTAATCGACTTGAAAGCACAGCCTTGAACTCATCACTCGTCAGCAGTGTCTGTGCATATGTGTGTGTTGGTTTGAAAGAAAAGCAAAAGTTTTGTCAAGTTGTCAGTTGATCTGTCAATTGCTCACTTAATTTTCTACCCATTATATTCACATTGTGCGCTATGCTAATCCCAACGTCAGCGTGAGCGTTAAGTGAGCAGTCACAATTGGAATTGAGCTTAAGCTGAGCGCGGGCTCGCGCCCGCTGTTTATTTATCTTATGGATATGTCCATGACTTATCAAGCGGCCGGTCGTTAGTCATCGTTAAATGGCCAGCGCGCATTTGCATTAGCGAAAACGCTTTCCGCACATGCCCAGTTCCGGATTCTTGACCTTAGTCTATAATAAGTTTGTTGTTATGCCAGCGGCACGGCGCAGTGGGGGCTTCCCTCACTTGTTCCGCGGCGTCTACACTGAGCGGAAAGTTTGCCCCTCCCCAGTGTCATTCAATTGGCTGCATATCCCATAGCCGAATATAAATATTTCTGGGCTCAATTCGAACTTCTTCTTTGATGTGTCGTCTCTCGACTAGATTTATGTTCTTTTATGTTTATCAACGCGAACTCAAGATTAAGCTGAGCTGTTTGACCCTGCTTTGCATTAAATTTTGATCAACTGGTTTGTTTATAAACAGTTGACAGATGACTGTTGTTGCTCTAGGGAACGCGTGTGTTGTCATTTGTGGATATTTCCAGAGCTTGTGCGAGGTCAAGGCTTAAACTGTAGTCTGAGTTCATAGTCATTGTCACAGTAGCAGCGCATGCTTCGGTTACTTATATTCCTGGTAAATGTGGGTTTATGTTCTGACGTAACGTTTACCTAAATCTTTGAGCAGTTGCCTTGACTGAAATTAAAATTTTTGCATGCGCTCTTTTAGTTGTTTTGCTAGTAGTGAAAGTTAATAACTCTTTTCATTTATTTAACCAAAACTTTTAACAGTGACAGTTTAGAGAATTTATTGTTTGTAATTTTAAGTTGGGTTGGATTTTGGGTTGGTTGTAGGTTGATTGTTTCCTAATTGAACTACAACATTCCTATTCCTCTCTTTCCGCAGGTCTACATAGCTGAAGTCACGGAGCCCAATCTGCGTAGCTTACTCATTGGTGCACCCTACGTGGCCTATTCCAGTGGCATACTGCTCATCTACTTTCTGGGCAGCGTGTTCTATTGGCGCAATGTGGCCTGGTATGCCATTGCTTTGCCTACGCTGGCTATGGTCTGCATATTCTGCATACCTGAGACTCCGGCTTGGCTGCTGCGCAATGGACATGAGAGTCGCGCTTTGAAGGCTTTGACTTTTCTGCGTGGCAAGGAGATCACCGCACAGAAGGAGCTCAATGAGATGAAGCAGCGTTTGGAACGGGAACGCTCCACCAGCAATGCGAACGAGAACATCTTTCAACTTTGCTGTCGTCCCGAGGCTATGAAGCCGCTGTTTATAGCCATTACCTTCTCGCTGCTGCAGATGTTCTCCGGCACGTTTATAGTCATCTTCTATGCAGCGGACATTGTGGCAGAGTTTGGTGCCATCAATAATATACAGCAGGCGGCCAATTGGACGGCCCTGGTGCGCTTCGTTTGCTGCTTGATCTTCTGCGGCATTCTCATCTTTGTGCGCAGGCGAAGCATTATGATTATATCCGGCATAGGATCGGGCGCCTTCTGTCTTGCACTCAGTGTGTTCATGTATATGCGCGTTGGGCAGCCCAAGATGCCTTACGATGTCCAGGTGGCAGGTTGGTGTCTGCTCGGCTATATTGTCTATAATACGCCGCTTATGGTTATGCCGGGCATCATGATTGGCGAGCTGTTCCCAGCGCGCATACGTGGACGCACTGCTGGTGGCATTTTCGCGTCTATGAATGTGGCGTTGTTCATCTTTGCCAAGGCTTATCCAGCTCTGCAGTCGTGGCTGAAGATGCGCGGCGTCTTTATGGTCTTTGCGGTATCCAGCTTTTTACTCACCATCTTCATGTGCCTGTTTCAGCCGGAGACAAAGGGACGCAGCTTGGATCACATCGAGGACTATTTCAAGGGCAGCAACTGGTTATGGTTTAGACGTGATCGCGGCTACAAAGTTTCTCATCTACAGCCTTTGCAGCCGTTGCACGAAACCAAACCCTTACAAAAGCACCAAGAACAGGCCTAAATTTTAAGCAAGGAAGCTCCCACTCAAGCATGTGCATTTAGTTATATACAGGGCTCGTAAGATTTCATAGTTAGTATTATGCGTAACGCTAAATTGTCTCGTAATCTTAGGGTCTTCCCTATGTTCCTTAGCATTTAATAGATAACTCAACATTTATTAAATTTAAAATGTGATTATTAGTTTTTTATAGGCTTTAATGTAAAATAAATATATGAAACCTAAGACAAGCGTTTGAATTCAAAATAAACGCGCTATACTCTATAAAAAGCGCAGCCAACTTTATGCCATAAGCATGCATTATTTGCCGGCCGCCACACTTATTGTCTATCAAAAGCTTATATAGCATGCCGCCACAAAAATACCAAAATAAAGAACAGCTGTGCTTACCGCGTAAACAAATTATTTCAAATTTTTGTTGTTGATTGATTGTGAAAATTTCAGGCTGATTATTCAAATTAAGTGTACATTCGTGCAGCTAAATTAATAACTATTAGCAATGTTATACCATAGAACCATGTATATGAGTATCTGTATATGTATTTTATCTAACAGCCACAATTGCAACTGCTGCCAAGCTTAATATTAGCCCCATTAAATAATTATAGTAACTAGAGTGCTGTTAGCACAAACGACTTATTTGACAATTATGTATTTACAAATAGTATACGACAATTAACAAAGCCCTGGCACAACGTTTAATGTTTGTTTTGTCCTTTGGTCTAACTGCATACAAAAATAACTTCACCAACTACAGCGGTAACAGGATCAAGACAATCCTGTGCTTTATATAATACCCACGCGACGGTAAATTTTTAATAGACTACTCCTGTGGCGGAGGTACATACATAGGTATGTACCTGGAACTTTGAAATTAATTTGTGCAGCTCTAGAAAAACTGGGCGCGCATGCATATTTAAAATTCTATTACCCTCCGCTCTCATACTTGACACCCCCGCCAGCAGTTGGATTCATACTGTGCACGCTGCTAATAAATTGTTGGATTTTTTTTTTTTCGTTCATTTATTTTTTATTTTCGCATTTTACTGGTTGTTGTGGCTCGACAAACTTGCGCCGTGTATTTTCTTTGTGCAATGTGCTTGCCGGCCAGCACTGCACAGTGGGTTGGCGCTAGCGTTGAGGTATTACCTGGAATGTAGAGAAAAAAAAAGTGAAAAAATTGCTGCGGCATACCGGAAACGCTTCAAGTTGCTGCTCATTCGTCTCTGCGATTTGTTGGCATTTTTTTAACGCCGCCAACCAACAACTAGGCAAAGATTTAGGGTAGGTGGGACTAAGAGAATACCCTGACAGTCGAGAGACAAAGTGCAAAATACCATTGCAATCGATCTACCGCCACAGCTTAAGCTTGGCTTATCAGTTGTTGGCAACACTATTTTTGAAAATTTAACTTAACGTACTCTATAATCGAAATGCCTTTTACCACTGAATAAGCAAGCTAGAGTATAGCAACATGGCTTGCATTTGTTGAAAGCTGCTCGTCAGCTACATTGAGGGGCGTTAGTTAAGTGGGCGTGCTGACTGCTCATGCACTGATAAATGAAGTTTTAGTGGCTTTTGACCCATTTAATAAATAGTTAAAGTTAAAAAATATGCACTGCATATAGAATAGAATAAATTTTTTATAATTTATTTTATTTCGTTTTATTCGTTAACTTGTTGCAATTGCCAGTTGTTGCTGGCATTAGGGTTAATTTAAAAGTTGCCACTGACCCATGGACTCTATGTATAATAAGTTTAAGCTCTTGTTGCTGCTGCTGCTGTTGCAGTTATTGTTGTTATTGTTTTGCCAAGTTGCCATGTTGCAAAGTTTTGCTGCTCTAGTTTTATTTTATTTTTATTTTGCGCAAAAGTTGCAGAATTTTAAATAATTTTGTTAAATTGCATAACGTGCGCCAACCACTTGCCCCTCTCCAACCAGCAGTGTTGCTTGTAGCTGAGTTAAAACTTGCTTGCTTATTAAGTTAGCGACAACATTTTGCAGTTAATGTAATTGTGAGCCATTATGAACTTTCAAGCTTTAACTGAAATGATTTTTTACACAAGTACCATGTTGTGTCTCCACCCCCCGCGCCACCCGCTCCGAACAAAAACTGGCAAAATATGCACAATAAATAACCTTACTGGGTGGCGGCGGTGCTACAGCTGAGCCTGAGAGCTCTGCCTGCCTTAATAAGCTGCATAAAAATGGATTTTTTTTAGAGAAAAGTTTTTTCGGGCAAGGGTCTATTAGACGCTAGTCAGAGCGAGAAGGATACTGCAGGCTTAGCGACTGCTTATATGCAGTCAAAGCTATATAAACAATTTTCTATTATGCAAAAATAACAAGCACGAGAACAACAACAACTACAACAATAACAATAAAAACAACAACGACAATACATTTTTGCATAAGAATGAATAAGAAAGCTCAAGCTGAAGTTGAAGTATGGCCAAGGCAGCAAAATGGAACTCCAGAGCCTAACCCAGCACTAGTCAAGCAACTGCTCTGATCAAGCTACAAATAAATATGAAAAAAAAAGCGTTTACCAGTTGAGGCTGTGTGCGCTACAGCAAATGAATGCAGCTGCTTGATTTGATTAAAAGTAAAGCAAGAAAATAAAAATATAAATTTACTAATAACTGTGTTTAAATTTAAAGCTATAAATTGTATTAAATTAAGCTATGGTCAACTTGAACTGTTGAAGTCAATAAAACTCAAGCACAGAATGCAGCAACATGCTGAATATTTGCAACTAGCACAGCAGACGCGACAGGGCACAACAGTATATGATGCTAAGGAGCAGGCACTCCATGCTACATACTCCATTCTCACTCAGCTGGGGCTGATCTATGCTGTGTTGTGTTGCAGCCACAGCACGAAAAGCAGCAGCAGTTGTTGTCGCTGGCACAGCGAAAAGTACTGAGCATAAATAAGACATTTGCGTGTGTAGAACACAGACACACACACACACACACACACAAACACACACACATAGACACATAGTGGCAACAATGGCAGTCCAAGAGCTACAATAACAACAGCTTAAAATAACTCTACACGCAACATTGAAATGTGGTGAAGTTGGCAACGACAAGAACAACAGGCGACAGGACCAACAACAATGATGTTGAGACCGCAGACACTGTGGGGGAGCGAGGCAGCGTTAGCTAAAGTGTAGGGACAATAATTTCAAACTGCTTTGAAAGCAAAGCTTAGCAAAAGTAATGCAAAATGCAAAGTCATCGCTAGCGAGCCAGTTGTCCTTTGTCTGTGGGTGTGGCTGGCAGCCTGTAACGCCTCAACGAAATCCCTGTGTAAAACCTTAGACCCCAAAGTGCCACCCACGCTATCAAGAGCAGCAGCAGCAGCAGCAGCAGCGACTTCCCACTCCGCACACAATTGTTGTGATTTTTTTTGTTGTTATATTTTATGTTGTCTTGTTGTATGCCAACTCGAGTGCGGGCAACTCGTGCACATGCATTTATTTAAATTCTTTTGTATGTGCTAGTGTGTGTGTGTGTGTTGCCTCATTTCGCCAATGTATTCATTGTCTGTGAAATTGTTGTGCGGCATGCCAGCGCATAATGTCTTGCTTTGCATGCCCACCCACCAACCACCCACCCACCCATCATCTTGCCTCCTTGCATCTTTTGCAAATTCAACGCTTGCTTTCAATGCTCACTGGCACTGGCTGCAGTTTGCGGTTTTTAACTTGTGACAGTTTTAAGTGGCTGCCGTTTGTCTCCACTGTCTTACACACACACACATAGAGAGAGACACACACACACAGCCAGACACATTACAGTCTGTATGTGTGAGCTTTTGAGATTTACCACAAAATTTAATGCTTGTTATTTGATGCTTATAAATTGGGCGCTTAGAAAAAAATATAAGCAAGGACTACTACTACCTTCTGTAATTTGCAATTTCAAACAGCTTTGCAACTCACTTTTCCTTAGCTTTATATTAGCTTACAGTGTGTGTTTTGCTGTAGCTTGTTAAAATGACTTTAGTCTCGTACTTTGCTTTCTGCCAGAGCAAGCAATTTAGAATTCTTTTGATATAATAGTGTTACTTCATTTGATTTGATTTAGATAAGGTTTGATTTATTCATTGATTTTGTTTATTATGAAAATTTAGATAAATAAGTAATCCGCTTTTATGATTGGTTACAATCAACGCTTATAATAATACTAGCATTCGTTAGTACATTGCATTTAATTTACATTGTTGTTATATTCTTAATGTTTTATTATCACTATGAACAGTCGATGAAAGCAAATTGTTATATTAAAATATTGAAAATAATTTTATATAGAGTTTTTAATAAAAAAACAAATAAATGTAAATAATGCTAGTTTAGAACAAACGACAATTTGTTGCAAATATTAAAATATTTTTTTGTTTGCTATGATTGATTAGATTCTTTGCTTTAAACACTGTTTGCTTACTTCAGTTTTTCCGAGTTAACTTTAAGAGCTTTGAAGTTAAACTAATGCTTCACATACTGGCAAAGTGTTTGCATCTTTTATGTACTTCCGTAGCAACCTTAGTTTGCCTAATCCTCTTTGCTTGTTTCTTGATGCCATTTAATTTTCAATCAGCTCTTTGGCAGCTTCGACTGGCAACGCTCAATGGCGCAACTTTAATGCACATAACTTGGCTGGCAGCAAAAGAAAACTGCTTGTGACCCATTTGGATTGCCTTGTGCACAGACAGCATCCGAGAGAGAGTCCATTGTCATTATGCGGCACACACACGGCCACACGGACACCCACCTGGGCGAGTGTTTTGTTTGCTGCCACGCCCATAAGCGCACTTAGCTTTAGAGCATAGAGCATAGTTTGCTGCCGCTGCCGCTGTCAACAACCTTTTGCTGTTGCTACCGCTTTGGCTCAAACAAAAGGAAAACAATTTTCATGCGTGCCTAGCAAAAATCAAAGGAAAACACGACACAGAGACAGAGACAGAGAGAGAGCGAGAGACAGCATAACAATGCCTATGCGTGTGAGATAAGAAAATGTTGCCTACATCAACGCAAAGCAATTGCCAAGTGCTGCGCCACGCCTCCCCGCCGCCGCCGCCTACAGCAGCGCCACCTAACTATCTCTGAATTCAGGTATAGGCAGAAAAAGCAAAGCTCCCAACCAAGACTTGGCGCCTAAGTGGCTGTTGTGCGACATTCTTTTGCTGCTGCTGTTGTCGTTGTTGTTGTTGTTCAGCTTGTGTGCAAAGTCTTTTGTTTAGCATACACTGTAATATGTGAAGCATATTGCTTTGAGAGTTAGATATAGATTCATATATATATAAAGTTAACCTTCATTTATGCCCAATTGGGCAAATATTTAATTTAATCCGCAAATACTTACTATACTTATGTCTGTTATGTTATATCTTTAAAATAAACAATATTTATTTACATATTGTATTTAGTATTAATATATTTGCTTCAAATAGTTCAGCTTCAGCACTTAAAGTTATCAATGATCCATAGCATAAGCAAGCATTAAGTATATTAAATTTATACAGCTAGAAAAATAAAAAACTTACAACACATACAAATTTGTTTAATTTATTAATATATTGTGCTGCTCTTTTTAATTATTATATGTATTTTTTATTTCGTAATATTTTTATTTATAATTAAACTAACTAACTAAGACTTTATCTACTTTTTATCAATACATTTGTTAAAACTTTAGCACATGTGCTTGTATTTTTATATAGAAAAAGTGTAGCATAGCCCAAGGCGCAAGCTCAGTTTCCGCTCCCTATTGCCATAAAGACTGTTGCTGTTGTTGATGTTGCTGCTGCTGTTAGTTTGCTGTCAAAGGCACACAGGCGCAAAGCCTTTGTTATAAGCTGGCTTTGAGCGCTATAAGCCGTTTGGCTGGCTGGTTGAATGACACGCCAGAAATTACGCATACGCCATAGACAACACAAACACATACAAAGACTTAGACTTGTATGTGTTTGCCTAAAAGCAATTAGCGCTGCTTGTGTGGCTGCCGCTTGTGCTGGCTTTTTCGGCGTTTTCAACGAGCTCATTAAGCGTTTAAGCAAAAATGCCAATGGCACGCTAATTAAGCTAACAACAACTGCAACTGGAACTTGGCACTTGGCATTTGCCACTTGTAGCACAAGTTGTTGCAAGTGGCAAGCTCGAAGTCGGCATCGGCATCGGCGTGTTGCTCGATTTCTTGCCCAGCTGCCCACCTGAGCTCGGGCTTGGGCTCGGGCCTGGGCAGGCTTGTCGAAACTTTTATAATTATGTTCGAGCTATGGCAAAAGTTTTGCACGTTTCCTTGCCGTCTGCTTTTGCTGCTTCTCATTTGGCCACATTCCATCTACGCTGCGCTTAGGCGCAGTGAAAGTTTTCTATATATTCCTTTTATTTTTGCTCTTCTTGTTCTCATTGCCGTTGTCCCTGGCACTTTTTAACTTTTCAAGTGTGACGGCTGCGTTGTCAGTCCGTTGCCTGGAAGTTAATTATGCGCTCGCTATGCGCCACTTCCGGTTTCGGGTGACGCCCACTTCCTTTTGCGGCAAGGAAATGAAAAATGCCGCCGCACACACGTACGGCCAGGCAGGCAGTCAGGCTGGCAGGGCTGGCAGGCCTGTTAATTAAATCCAGCTACATTTATTTGTCGTCAACTACTATAATGAGCATTGTCCGAGGCTCTGGCCATTCATCGATGCCTTACCACACACACGCTCACATGCATTTGCCAATCGTATTTTTTAATCAATTAAAAATCAGCACTTAACGTCGTCCAGGCGCCAACAAACATTTCGATGTCGCGCAGTTGTTGTTGCCACTTTGCCACTTATTGAAAATTTAATTAAAGCGCCAAGTGTCACAAGCACGCGCTCGCTTGTTCGTTAGCTCTTTGCCCTGCTCTGTTCTGAAGGGGCATGTCCTGCATCCCTTATGTTCGTATGTGTGTGTGGCCTACATTAATGTTAACGCTTTAATGCATCATTAACGCGACAACAAGCTCGACTTGTTGACGCCAACTTGTCTGGCGATAAAGAATTGCGGCCACGTTTAATGCAATTCAAAAGGTAAGCCAAGTGTTCAGCTACATCCCAATGGATGCAGCTGCATTAATAATCATCTTTTGTTAATGAGAAAGGTACAACTTACTGTCAATATGATTTTGCAGCGTTATATTATGTGCAAGGAAACAAAACAATCTGCGTATGATTTGGAGTGCAGCGCTTTAGATAAATTAATAACTCTCAATGAACTGCACTGCAATTCAATCCAATTGCTAACTATATTTATAATATTATTGTACAATTAATCTTCGCTTTCACTTTGATCTCTTCCTTAAGGTTCTTAAGTATAACGTACAATTTTGTAAACATTTTATTCAAATTTGTATCAATTTTGCATTCGCATCCGTTGTGTATAAAATGTAATTGCTAATTATTTAATGTTTTTAATATTGCGTATTTTTTGTTTGAATTTTTCTACAAAACCAATAGGTTTATTTTTATGAAACAATTATACGAATGAACAATGAATTTATTCTTCAAATGAAAAAATTTTATTTCATAATTAAAATGCAAGTATTCAATGCAAACACGCACTGATCTAAATTGATTTTTTTAAATCAGTTAATGCTAAGCTATATCTGAAGACAATCTACCTGCCATGCTCAGTTTCTAACTGAAGTTAAACAAACATAACGCAAGCATTGACTTTCTTTCCTTTTTGCTCTTTGCGGGCTCTAGCCTTCGATTCTTCGATTCGATTTAACAAGCAATGAACGAGTTACCAAAATTATAATAATACTGTATAAAATTTCAATATATGTGCTTACTTGCAATAAATCTATTGAACTATTTTGACCAACTTTGCTAGATTTCTTTAGTCTGCTGCGTATTTGCAACATTAATTACTATGGCGCTTCATATCTTTTATCAATTAGCATTCAATGCTATTAAATATGTTGCTTTATTTTCAAAACAGACTAATCTTATGCATAATAAAATGGCATTACTCTAACATATTTACGTTAAGTATGCTGTCTTTCAATTAACAAGGCTTTAAGGCTGAGATAAAATCTGAAGACATTATAACGATTCATAAAACTTTACGCCATGAGCAGCAACATGCCCAAGCAGACTTGTTATAGATGAGTTTATGTGTGTCTAGAGCTGCTGTCAAAGAAACTTAGCAGATTGCACACATTCCACACACAGACACACACACACACACACACTTCATTTGGTGGCAACAAAATGAATGAAGCCCGCGGGTCCAAGCAGCGGGAGTCGCTGTCCATTGGAGCAAATTGAAATGCAAGTTGTCGCCAGCTAAAGCGAGCAGGCGGAGCTTGGTGTTGTTGTTGTTGTTGTTGTTGCTGCTGTTGCTGTTGACAAATGCAAAACCATTTGCCAAATAAATAAGCAGCTCAACGTAAATAAATATGCTTTCGCCACGCGCATTTACACTCAATAAAGATGCTGCTGTGTTTGAAGCGAAGCGCGTGGTGTAGCTTGGGTGGGATAGCCCAGTCAAAGGATAAGTCTGGCGAATACCGAGCATAAAAATTGTATTTTAATGCGCGCGCATAAATAACACAAACAGGACACATGCTAGCACACACACACACACATACGTAAGCGACGCCATTTTATCAGGCGCAGCGCCATTTTGGCAGCGGGAAATGAAAGCCAAAAGATGCTGTCACTAATTTAGTAGATTTCCTTGGCCAATGCCGAGAAATCAACAGGAAACAAATGCGCTGAGCATGTCACGTGGTGTGGGGGGTGGCCCAGGATGCTGATGATGATGCCAGGCCACGAGGCTAGCAAACGGCGCGTCGTTTAGGCTGCCACGCCTCGTTGCACAGGCGGTGTTGACAACTAACTAAAAAAAGAAAGAAATGAAGGAACAGCAAGCGTATCAAACAGGAAAAGCAACACCAACGATAAGCAGTGAAGCTCCAGCGTCTTCATCATCTGCGGCATATGTTGGCATTGGGCGCACTTTGCTCTGCTCTGCTTCGGGTGTTAGGTGCTCATCAATAAAATCATCGAGGTCATTAAGTGGATTAACTGCAGCCCATCAGTAGCATGTGGTGCCATCGCACAGAACGCAAAATGCCAAATACGCACACACACTCACTCACAGTCAACGAGCTAAAACACACACACACGCGCACGCACAGGCGAATGATAGAGAGAAAAAGAGAGAGCGAGAATGAGCAAGGGAGTGAGATGAAGCGAGAGCGGGTAAGCAAAGTCTTGCAAATGGTCGTCATCTTTAGCTTTTGCTTTACAGTTTGCACTTCATAACAGACAATGAAAATGCACAGTGGTACACACTCAGCTATTTGAGTGTAAAAATAAATAAAAAAGTGTGTCAACTTAAAGCATAAAATAATTACAGTGAACATTTTTAAAAGAGAATAATATAAATAATATTATAAAATAACACAGGCCTTTATTTTATTACTAAGCGATTTATTTTAACTTTTTTAGCTATTAATTATTTATACTTATCCGTACCTAATTGGGATTTTGGGTTTGCCCCAATCCTTGCAACGAATGTTGGGTCTGCTTAGCACTCCCAATCTATAAGCTTATCAAATTTACAAACAAAAACTTAATTTTTAAATACTTTTAAGTTTCTTTTTAAATAATTGTTATAATAATTTTCTTTTCTGTCCACTGTTGATAGTTGGTATTAAATAAATAAATAAAAAAGCTTAATAAAATAATCTTTTAAGTGTTATAATATGCACATTTATTATGAAATGCTAAAGCTTAACCACTTTAAAAATACAAACTATGAAACAACAATTAATTAATTATTAAGTTAAAAAACTCTTTGCTTTGCTTTAAATAAAAGCCATTTTTAAATGAGAATTAAATTATAATTTGTATGCGTATCAAAATAAGCTAATAATAATTACTTTAATTTTTTTACTATACTGTATATTATAATTTATTTGAAATTGTTTTTAAAAGTATTTCTGCTTTATTTAGCGCTAAAAACTTTGATGCGTATAATTATGTTTAAAATCGTATTAAATTCTGTAGAATGCCTTTGCATTGATAATAATTGATGATTAAATATATTTAATTACATTATCTTAAGTCTTTAAGTTTCTTTATTGCCTGAAAGTTTACATAAAGTTAATTGCGACTCTTTTAAACAATTTGCTTGCAATTTTGTGCAATTTGTCCCACTGTTGGAATCATCCTGCACGTTTACTCAACAACAGATTTATGTGCGTATGTGTTTGTCTGTGTCTGTGTGTGTTCGCTTCTCAGTCATTTTGCAGCAAGAAGCAAAGCAAAACTAACAGCAACAGCAAAAGCAACAGCAGCAGCAGCAGCTTGTCTTGTCTTGGTTGCTGGCTGGCTGTTGGCTGTTGTTATTGACATGTACGAATTAGGTTAAATTTATTTACTGTCAGTTCAGTGAACTGCAAATGGTTTTAGTTTATTAAATTTGGTCAGCATGCAGCAACTGGGCGGGGGGCCGCAGCAATCAGTTTAAAGTTTGTTGAACAAAGCAAAAATAAAAAAAAATAAAAATAAATGTGGAATGAAGATTGAGTTAGTTGAAAGAGCAGTCAACTTTTAATTTGCACATGGCGCAACGCTCGCTCGAAATGAATTTGCAAAAGCTTCGATGCCAACAGGGCAAAACTCAATTGCGGTTTGATTAATCGTGCAACGCATTGAAGCACCTTCAGCGCTTGCAGCCGCTTAGCTTGCACTTAAGTTGCATTAATCAGCACAGCAGTGAGCACTGAACGCGCTGAGCGCTGTTCATTTATTTGCGCATAAAAAAAACGCTAAATGAGCCAAAGGCAAAGGCAAGGATATAAAGCAAAGCAAGGCAAAGCAAAGCACAGAGGAAATAAACGTGAGTGTGGAATTTTCAAAACCACTTTGGCAAATCGCAGTCAAAGTTAAGCTGAGCTGAGCTAAGCGATAAATAAAGTGAAATAAAAAAACAGCTACATGTGCTGTGGAATCAATTAAATTGAAATTACGCATACGACATGTGTGCAAACAGCAACAAGCACTTTCACTTGATTGTGATTTATTTAACGTTTTTTTTTTTAGCAAATTGCATGGCAAATAGAAAATGTAACAAACGTGCTGTTTATATAAATATTATGTTTGTTTTAAGCCAAAAGCTTTAAATTTATTTAGCTAAAGCTTAACTAATTGGTTTAGCAACGCGCTTAAGTTCTTTAAAAAATATTTATATTGCATTGCGGCCACATGGCGTATGCGTTATATGCGCATATGCATGGCCTTCACTTGCATATGCTGCTGGCACGCTGCTGTATACAATAAACAATAACCAGGAAGACAGCAGCGCTGGATTTATGTTGTCGCTTGAACCTTGCAACCAGCCATGCCTCCAAGCCAAGCAGCAACATATGCCATAGACTCACACACACACACACACAGACATATTGGAATACATAATGTAGCAGCTGCTGCTGTGGCTGTCTGACCGCAACAAAGCGTCCACTCCCAGCAGCAAGCAAATATGTTGCCATTGTATGTGTGAGCATAAAGTGTTGAATGTTTTTTTTCTATTGCCCGCAGCTTTGGCACTAACTTTATTATTACTCATAAACTTTTAATTAAGCTGCCCATAGGCTGAGTTATGCTTGCACATTTGTGTTGCTTAATCAAATTGTTGTTGCAATTAGCAAATTTAAAAGTGTGTTCAATCATAAGATTGGCAGTGGGGCAAATATTGAAATTTATCATAAGGGGAAAATTGCTTTGATGCTATTTAAAAAGTGAAGTGTAATTGAATTGCAAGTGATTGTCCTACGTTAGAATAAAACTTTTCTAAGCCAACGAGGCAGTGAGCATTTTGCTTGTCAGTGATCCTGAGCAGCAAAGATGTTCTTCGAGCTCGAATAGGCTTACACATTAAATTCAAACGCAATCAGAATTCATTTGAACTAAAGCTAACTACTTAGCTGTACTTAAGCTTACTTTTAAAATAAAAAATACTTAATAAACTCTTACGGACATGATAAACTTAAAAGCTTAAACTAATAAAGCAGAAGCTTTGGTTTGATTCATAAATAAAAATGTAACAAAAGAAATAATTTGTCATTTTTTTTTAACATTTCTAAATGTTCTAAACATTTCTAACATTTTATTTGAAATAACATTTGTATATTGAACCAAATTGAAGCAAACAAATCAAAGAAAACTTTTGTATATATCATTGATTTAAATAAATGTACATTAAGTTTATTGTGCTTTTGCTTTAAGCAACAATTTAATGTTGATTATATGCATGTTATAAGAGTAAATTTAATGCATTAACTACTTTAGAGTGAGAAAGTGACAAAAATTCTTTGCTTTGTGCATTGTGTCCTCCTTTTCAGGAATTCAGTTCGTTTGAAATTAGAATTTAAACAATGCGCTGTCTTCAGCTGCAAAATGTAATTTGAAAATATTACCTCTGCTCTTGCTCTTAATATTAATTTCAAAGCTTTTGTTGCTGGTTTTTATTGTTTGTGGCATTTCATTTTGCATTTAATACAAACCTGTAGTCTAAGCCAAAGCGTAGCTTAGTATGATAGTCAATTTCATGAGCAGCTTTTGCTGAGCATAAAGCGTTTTGTTGCAAGGTCCCTGCTGAGTTCTGTTGCAAACAAAGGCGCGCGCGTATACGATAAATATACAATTTCATATTTGTTATTATTTTTTGTTGTATGTGAGTGCTGCTGTTGCTTTCATAACAGCTCAAATTAAATTTTCAACGTTTACTCAGCGGCTTTTGGCGTTGCTTGCATCTTTGTTAACTAAACCGGCGCCATTGTTTACACACACACACACACACACACACACGAGCTGATGTATGTATGCCACATATAAAGAGTTTGTGCCTCGTTTGTGGGTAAAATCACAAAAGCAAATTAGTTGCGTGTAATTTAATTTGAAATGTTGGCGCGTTTATCAAACAAAATGAAGACTGGAGACTGTGAAATGGAGCAGCAGCAGCCCTGGAAGTAAAATCAAGGTGTATACCAAGCCAAGCAGCAACATACCACAAACAACAGCAACAACAACAACAACAACAACAACAAAAAAAGAAAGGCAAGAAAATGCTAATTGGATTTTGTTTTAACATGCAAAGCGCCACATGCAGACGCGCCACGCCCCGCTCCTCCCTTCGCACACTCTCCTTTTGGCTGTCGCCAACACTTGCTCAATGCCTGGCGTCGTGTGCGTGCCTCTGATGGCCAAGTTAATAAACATTAAAAGCAATTATGTTGTTGATTTTAGATGGCTAATTTTTGCTTAAGACGTTTGCTGACATTGATGTTGATGTTAATCTACACTGGCTTGTCATATATTTAATAATTAAGTAGGCCATAAGCTATAAGCTTAAGCTTAGCAGACATTTGAGGCTGCTTAACTATTTCTTTATAATTATTCTGGCTTTATGTTGACTGAGGTTAAGGCTATTGCCATGCTATGGCTTTAATGGAAATATTAAAGCTGTGTGGGATCGCTTTAATGAAATCAGTCAAACGTGTATCGAGCTGAACTACAATTGCTAATGGCGCTCATTTCTTATTCTAAATGCTCTGAGCTATAGTGGAAGCAATATAAACAATTACATTGTTCCAAGCCTAGGCTGCTGTTCGATTTAATTTGATTCGCAAAAGTCAATGGCATTTGATTTCATTGTTTAGGCTGTTTACGCTTGTTAAACTAAGTTTTAGTTTTCGCTATTACATATGTTGAAATTTATACAATTATAATTTTGTTTTTGTTTGCAGACTCAGAGACAATTGTTGAGATGAAGCACATATTATAATATTTTGGCTTAAGACTATTGATAGTCAACAGATTGTCTTTACTTAAAAACACTAATTTTAATGCACATTATTTATTATTGAATATTTATTTTATATATTTTTTTAATCAATATACTTTTTTTCGCTGTAGTTGTTAACTAAAACAGTAAAGGAAATATTTGTTTCATAATTAATAAAAGAAAAAGTAATTAAAAATGTAATTTAATAATTATAGATTTGATATATTCATATATATTAATAAAAAAACTTCAAATTATAATTTAAACTCATGCTCAATTTCTTTATAAAATAAACCTTTTGCTAATTGTTTAGTATAAATTGCTTACTGTATTTTTCTCTAGAGCGTTATCAGCTTTAAAATATTACAATCAGCAAAATGTTGATTCTCTTCGTTGCTTTTTCCCAGCATAACAAATAAAATGTAATTAAAAAGTACAAAAATTAATTTCTGTCGAATTTTGTTTGCTGCTTTTAAAAAAGCAAATACAAATTTGTAAGCTTAGCTTCTGCATTTAGGTTAAGCTGTTAATCAATTAGCTGACGTTGCGCGAGTCCCTGCGGTGATTTCTTTTGATTTCATTGTTCATGCTGCCGCACTTTGGGGCACAACACACCACACACCACACACAGTGGTGTTCGCTTATCTTTGGAAAGTAAGCTCGTATTACGCGCACTTGCACAGTGGGGCTAATTAATAGGATTAACTACCAAAAAGCAAACACAATTGGCTGCTGTGCAAACAATAACACAAAGCACTCAAACTTTTTGGGGTTTTGCGCGCTGCTGCGAGTTTGCCAAGCCAGATGGCAAGTCCTTGAGCAAACATCATTATACACACACACACACAGAGACAGCCAAGCGTAGCATTGAAGATGTCGGCACCTAACGTTGCTTTAATGCAGGTGATTAATTGCTTTTGAGATTCGTCGACTGTGTTGGAAAATTTTGTAAATTTCATTAGCGCTCGCCTTTGCTCTATAAAGCAATTTGTGTGTGTGTGTGGGTGTTAAAGTTTTGGTTGTGTTGCGAGCTTTTAGGGGCGCAACTGCGTGACTTTTGTAGACAATGACAGCCCATTGCTAGTTGGCTTAGGCGAGCTAATTAAGTTAAAGTTACAGCCTGCCTGCCAGCCTCTGGTTGTCGCCAACAGTTGCCAACTCTCAGGCTGCTGCTGCTGCTGCTGCTGCTAATGATGGCTGCTGCTGCTGCTGTGAACGTGCTTTAAATTGTTTTTGATTTACTTATTTCCGCGCTGATAAATTACATTTGCCAAGCAACAACAACAAAAAGTTCAGCTCACTTGCCATTGCTCAGCTAATGTGCAAAGTTTTTTCCCTCATCTTGAAGTTGAAGTATAATTTATTCATATGTTACGTGTTTCACACGCCGCGATAAACATTTGCTGGCTTTTATTGTCTGTCAGCGCATGCGGAGGGGCAACCCCAAATGCAAATTTAATTAGGACTTCAAGTTTATTTAAAACACATTTGTCGCCAAGACTTTTGCATATAAATCACGCAAAACTGACAAAACATTCAACATGATGCGCTCCCAAGAGTTTGCTGCCAGCTTACCAAGCAAAAATGTATGAAAATCAAAATATATGTGCAGCATGTCCTGGCTGAGTCCTGAGCTGCACAGCAAGGCAAACAATTTTTATAATTTGTTTGCTGCTGCAAGTATGTTGAATGTTATTTTATATTATTTTGCTATACGCACCCCTAATGCTCTTTTTATTGCTTGAAGCTTTAGAGCGCTACAGCTTTTGCGCCAGCTTACATTTATTTTTTGTCAAATGTTTGCCAAAAAATATATTTTGTATATAAAGCTTTAGTTTTTGATATGCCACACAATCTATAGAAAATATTGTTGCAGCAGATTGATTTTGTTTGCTAGCTGCACATTGCTGCATTAAATATGCAAAATGTATACAAAGCTGTTTTGGATTTGATTGAGCAATTTTGAAATAGAATTTTGCATTCAATCAACTGCATTAAGTGTTTCCAATTAAGTTTGAAAGGTTGAGATAAGCTTACAGCCGAACAGTTTGATCAATCAGATAAGATAAACAATGCAAGCTGCACAGAAGAAAGCTAAAGTCAACGTTACGATACACTTTGTTTAGGGACTTGGAGTCAATGCAAAGATGTCTTAAAAAGATCAGAAAACAATATATTTTGAAAAAATTTTAATAATAATATTTTAAATTTAGTTTATTTATTTATTTAATGTCAACCATTAACAGTCGACGAAAAAAAGAAAATGATTACAAAAAATATTTAAAATTAAATTTAAAAGTAAATCAACTTCAGAATTATGACAATATAAAAATTATATATAGTAATTAATAAATCGCTGTCTCAACACATAAATTTTATCATAAATGGCTGCATTGGTTCTGTGTTTCAAATATTTTTTCTACTTTATTGTGTGATCGCCTGTCTTGTAACTCTTTCGCTTTTTTACAAAAGTTTCAAAGTGCATAAAGATAAAAGTGATTAATAAGTAAGAGCGAATGCGTTTTCCTTCTCGCTCTCGCGTTTAAACGTAAGGCAGCATGTTTTTGACGAAATACATATGTTAGGCGCTAATAAACAGTAATTTGAAAAGTTACGCTCTCACGCTCACGAATGACTCTCACGCTCACTTTAATCAGTCGGCGAGTATTTAGTTGAAGCGAGAGCGAATTCAGTGGACAGTAGACGGCGAAAGTTCATAGAGCGCGCACTAACGAAAAAAAAGAACTGGAGTGAAAGCGATTAGGTGCGAGTGAAACGCAACGAAAACAAAAAAATAAACATGTCGCAACTCAAATTGTTTACTAATTGTTTGAGAACAAGACTATCGATTGGCCTACAACAACAACTACAGGTGAGTTTAATTTTAGTCTGCAAGCATTTAGTTATTATTTTATTATTGCAGCGTCTAAAGCGTGACTATGTAACAAGCACAGCGGCTGCAAAACCTTTTAAAGAAATACCTACAGTAAATACTTTCAAGTTGTTATTGAACTTTTTGCCTGGCGGTAAATATTATAAGCTGGATATAAATGAGCTGACCAAGAGCATTTTGCTGGATGCGAACACTGATATTCTATTGATGAAAGGAATGTTTGGCAGAAGCTCCTTGGTGCTTACACAAAATCCTGATGATTTCGAAACTGTTTTTCGTCATGAGGGAACGTGGCCCTATCGCAAGGGCTTTGAATTAGTTCATTATTATCGCACAGTGCATCGCAAGGAATATTTTGGTGAAGTGGTGGGTCTGCTCGGTTCACAGCATCAGGATTGGGGTGATATGCGCTCGGCTGTAAATCCTATCATCATGCATCCCAAGAATGTCAAACTGTATTTGGGCTCATTGGATCGCATTAATCAGCAATTTATACAGCGGTAAATATATTTATTTCAATACTGTCATAGGTTTTTAATTGATATACAGCATTAAGACTATACGCAACACTGAAACTCTGGAAATGCCTGTGGACTTTAAGAATGAAATCAGCGCCTGGGCCTTGGAGTCAGTGGGCATGGTTGCTCTAAACTGTCAGCTGGGACTTATAGATAAAACAAATGCTAAAGGCCAACGCTACTTTGAGCTGCTGCAGGAGTTTCTAGACTTTGCCGTAGCACTGGAGGTCAATCCCTCGCTGTGGCGTAAATTCAAGACACCCAAGCTAAGGGCAGCAATGAAGTCGTTGGATGAAGGCTTGGAAATTACAGATCACTTTATTAAATTGGGCATGCAGCGCATTAAGCAGAACAGCGAAGGTGAAAAGAGCGTGCTGGAAAAACTGTTGGCTATAAATCCGAAGTATGCCTTGGTCATGGCTCTGGATATGCTGGCTGCTGGTGTGGATACGGTGAGTTAGTTGCATTTTGCAGCAGAGCAGCCAAACTAATCAAATTTAAGTAGACTACCAGCAGCTTTACTGCCATATTACTGGCACTCTCCAAGCATCCAGAGCAGCAGGCGAAGCTGCGTGCCGAAATACGCAGCATTCTACCGCAAAAGGATACGCCATTTACTGAAGCCTCCATGAGAAATTTGCCCTATTTGCGCGCCTGCATTAAAGAGAGCCTGCGCCTATATCCGTTGACCTTGGCCAACCTACGCACCACACGTCAGGAGCTCGTGCTCAGTGGCTACACAGTGCCCGCTGAAACTGATGTGATTATGATGCACGTGAATCTGTGGGCAGACGCGCAGCACTTCTCCCAGCCCGAGCAGTTCATACCAGAGCGTTGGCTGCGTGAACAGCCCGCTACTGCTGATGGTTGTCCAGTGGCTACCAAGTCCACTCACCCCTTTGCCTATCTGCCCTTTGGCTTTGGTCCACGCAGTTGCATTGGACGACGCATTGCGGAGATGGAGCTGGAAATTGGTGTGGCGAGACTGCTGCGCAACTTCCAGGTTGAATTTAATCATCCGATGGACAAGCCTTTCATTGCCTACCAACTGGCCACGCCACGCATCCCGTTGCAATTTAAATTAACTGATATAAAGGATTAATTATTGACAGTTGTTTTTTGTAAGAAAGGCCATACCTTTCATAAAAATGGGAGAGGACGAGAGTTGGGTGGGCCTCGGACCTTTTGCCTCGCTTACATGTATTGTTATTGATGTTGTTATCAGTGGCAATTATTTTTTTGATAAAAAATACCTTTTTTTTGTGACCATTGGCTGTGGCTCACTGTTTGTCAAAAAATATCGATGTTGACCATTGGCTGTGGCTCACTGTTTGTCAAAAAATATAATTAATTTAGTTAAACAATTAATAATAAGAAATAGATAGCTAAAATGAGGACTAAATAGCAAAGCCGCGCGCACTTAATATTTAATTTATTGTTTATTAATTAATATATCATTTTTAACTATGCCAAACAATTTTTCTGCTTCTTTGGCATCATTATTATCAAAATAATTTTTGCACAAAATAAATTTAAATAAATAAAAAAATTTGAATTCACATTTGAATTTCCCATACCGGGAATTGAACCCGGGTGAGAGCCGGATACCCTAACCACTAGACAATATGTTAAAAAAGTTATTTATAGATATCATATGCTGCGAAGAACTATTTTGGCTAAACTGGTTTACAGTCTATTATCAATATGCAGAGCAGTAAAGAAAACTACTCAATTAATTTATTTGCATAAATTGAGCTCTTTATAAGAGTTGCTATACTGCTTGACTCTATGTTGTATAATATATTGATTAATAACATAACATCAGCGCACAGCGACCGACTAAAAGGTAAACACAAAATATATTGAGCGAATTATGAGTCAGTTTGTGTCTCTCTTGTGCTCTCTCGGCATTAAACTTGTGAAATGTGTTGGGCATAACAAAACAAAACAAACTGACAAACATTTGAGAGATAGAGAGCGAGATTAAAGCTGTTGCGCTCGCGATCTGCGCCGCTCTCTCTCAACAAAATAAGAACGCGTTGGCTAATTAGTCAAGAGTCAAGCGCTCAAGCGAATTCAGTAAACAGTGAGCAGCGGCGCTGAAAAGTGGAACAAGCAAAGTATTTAATGCAAAGTGTGAGTGAGACGCAATAAAAACAACTTATAACAATGACACAGCTAAAATTGCTACAAAATATTCTAAAAACAACAAGCAGACTGCACGGCAGTTGTTTATCAGTTGAACTACAGGTAATTATATTATGCTTACACTCGCGTGCACATAATTAGAAACGTATTTTTTATTTTTAGCCCAGCAAGCGTGATTATGTTACAAAAACAAAAGCAGTGGAAGCCAAACCATTTGAGGCTATGCCAACTGTAAACAATTTTAGACTATTAATAGATTTTATGCCTGGCGGTAGATACTACAATCTGGATCTGAATGACATGACCAGAAATATGCTGAATAATGCCAATTCTGATATCTTATTGCTGAGGGGACTGTTTGGCAAGGTTAATTTGGTGCTCACACAGAATCCCGATGATTTCGAAATCGTTTTTCGTCATGAGGGTGTCTGGCCTGGTCGCAAGGGTTTCGAGCTGATGAATCATTATCGTACGGTGCATCGCAAGGATTACTTTGGTGATGTTATAGGCTTGGTGAGCTCACAGAATAAGGAGTGGGGCGATATGCGTTCGGCTGTCAATCCCATTATCATACATCCCAAGAATGTGAAGCTCTATTTGGGTTCATTGGATCGCATTAACCAACAGTTTATAGCGCGGTAAATAGTTCAAGCTATTGTCAATACTATTAATTGAGTATACGTCTATTTAGCATCAAAGCTATACGCGATCCGCAGACTTTGGAAATGCCAGCGGACTTTAAGAATGAAATCAGCGCCTGGACTTTGGAGTCTGTGGGCATGGTTGCGCTCGACTGTCAGCTGGGACTTATAGATCGCACTAATCCAACGGGTCTGCGCTTCTTTACGCTACTGCAGGAATTCTTTGATCTAGCTGTGGAGCTGGAGGTGAAACCCTCGCTCTGGCGTCAGTTCAAGACACCCAAGTTCCGCAAAGTTATGCGCGCGCTGGATGAATCTCTGCATATCATCGATGGCTATGTGCAGCAGGCCATGGAGCGCATCGAGCAGACAGTTAAGAAGAGTGATGCCGAGAAGAGCGTACTGGAAAAGCTGTTGGCTATAAATCGCAAATATGCCGTGGTTATGGCCTTGGATATGCTCTTCGCCGGCGTGGACACGGTGAGTTGGCAGTGAATTCAATTTGGCAAACAATGCTAACAAAGCTCTTGCAGACCACCAGCACATTTTCAGCCATACTGCTGGCACTGGCCAAGCATCCAGAGAAGCAGGCGAAGCTGCGTGCCGAAATACGCAGCATTTTACCGCAAAAGGACACGCCGCTGACTGTGGAGTCCATGAGAAATTTGCCCTATTTGCGCGCCTGCATTAAGGAGAGCTTGCGTTACTATCCACTGACCTCGGCCAACCTGCGCACCACACGTCAGCAGCTTGTGCTCAGCGGTTACTCTGTGCCCGCCAAAACGGAAATTATAATGGTGCACTTGAATCTGTGGCGCAACGAGCAGCACTTCTCCCAGCCCGAGCAGTTCATACCAGAGCGCTGGCTGCGTGAGCAGCCACAGTCCAGCACTGCTGGTTGTCCAGCGGCAACCAAATCTAGTCACCCCTTTGCCTATCTGCCCTTTGGTTTTGGTCCACGCAGTTGCATTGGACGACGCATTGCGGAGATGGAGCTGGAAATTGGTGTGGCGAGACTGCTGCGCAACTTCCAGGTGGAATTTAATCATCCGATGGACAAGCCTTTCATTGCCTACCAACTGGCCACGCCACGCATCCCGTTGCAATTTAAATTAACTGATATAAAGGATTAATTATTGACAGTTGTTTTTTGTAAGAAAGTATTGAATTTTAATTATAAATAATTGCAATTGGTGGATCGACTTAAATAAGGAAAGAGTATTAAATAAAATATATGAATGTTATGTTATGGATGTGTTTTTATTAAGAATAAATTAAAAAATACCTTTTTTTGTGGCCATTGGCTGTGGCTTAATGTTAGTCAAAAAATAAAATTAATTTAGTTAAACAATTTAATAATAAAAAATAAAGCTAAGATTGTAGGAATAATAATAATATTAAGTTAAATGTTTTTTTTTATTCATTTAAATATTGAATCTTTTTAACCTATTGCCAACAAATTCATCAGAATTATAATGTTTTGCAACAAAATTAGATGTTAAATTAAATAAAAAAAGTTTTGTTATTCACATTATAGACATTTTGCCTACCAGGAATGACCACGGCCTTGCCGGGCGTGAGAGCACTCAAGGCATTATTATTCTCTAACCACTAGACAATATGGGAGGTGAATGACGTGGCGTCAAACTGCAACCTGAGCCGCAAGCAAACATATAAGTTATTTATAGATATCATATGCTGCGAAGATATATTTTGGCTAAACTGGTTCATAATCTATTATCAATATGCAGAGCAGTAAAACAAACTACTCAATGGTGATTTAATTAACTTCTTTGTTAAGACAATTGAACTTTTTATAAGAGTTGCTATTGATTGATTAATAATAAAATATCAGCACACAGCGACCGACTACAGGGTAAACACAAAATATATTGAGCGAATGAGCGAATTATGAGTCAGTTTGTGTCTCTCTTGTGCTCTCTCGAAAACGTAACCCGGCATTCAATTTGTGAAATGTGTTGGGCGTAAGTAAACAAAACAAACTGACAAACATTTGAGAGAGAGAGAGCGAAATTAATGCTCTTGCGCTCGCGATCTGCGCCGCTCTCTCTCAACAAAATAAGAGCGCGCTGGCTATTTAGTCAAGAGTCAAGCGGTAAAGCGAATTCAGTAAACAGTGAGCAGCGGCGCTGACAAGTGGAGCTAGCAAAGTGTCTAATACATAATAAATTATTAATCGAGTGCGAGTGAGACGCAATAAAAACAACTTATAACAATGACACAGCTAAAATTGTTACAAAATATTCTAAAAACAACAAGCAGACTGCACAGCAGTTGTTTATCAGTTGAACTACAGGTAATTATATTATGCTTATACTCGCGTGCACATAATTAGAAACGCATTTTTTAATTGCAGCCCAGCAAGCGTGATTATGTTACAAAAACGAAAGCAGTGGAACCAAAACCATTCGAGGCTATGCCAACTGTAAACAATTTTCGACTATTAATAGACTTTATGCCTGGCGGTAGATACTACAATCTGGATCTGAATGACATGACCAGAAATATGCTGAATAATGCCAATTCTGATATCTTGTTGCTGAAGGGACTGTTTGGCAAGGTTAATATGGTGCTCACACAGAATCCCGATGATTTCGAGATCGTTTTTCGTCATGAGGGTGCCTGGCCTGGTCGCATGGGTTTCGAGCTGATGAATCATTATCGTACGGTGCATCGCAAGGATTACTTTGGTGATGTTATAGGCTTGGTGAGCTCACAGAACAAGGCGTGGGGCGATATGCGTTCGGCTGTCAATCCCATTATTATACATCCCAAGAATGTGAAGCTCTATTTGGGCTCATTGGATCGCATTAACGAACAGTTTATAGCGCGGTAAATAGTTCAAGCTATTGTTAATACATTTAATTGCATAAATGTCTGTTTAGCATCAAAGCCATACGTGATCCGCAAACCCTGGAAATGCCAGCGGACTTTAAGGATGAAATCAGCGCCTGGACCTTGGAGTCTGTGGGCATGGTTGCGCTCGACTGTCAGCTGGGACTTATAGATCGCACTAATCCAACGGGTCTGCGCTTCTTTACGCTGCTGCAGGAATTCTTCGACCTATCTGCAGAGCTGGAGGTGAAACCCTCGATCTAGCGTCAGATCAAGACGCCCAAGTTCCACAAAGTTATGCGCGCGCTGGATGAATCTCTGCAAATCGTCGATGGCTATGTGCAGCAGGCCATGGAGCGCATCGAGCAGACAGTTGAGAAGAGTGACGCCGAGAAGAGCGTACTGGAAAAGCTGTTGGCTATAAATCGCAAATATGCCGTGGTAATGGCCTTGGATATGCTCTACGGCGGCGTGGACTCGGTGAGTTGGCAGTGAATTCAATTTGGCAAACAATGCTAACAAATCTCTTGCAGACCACCAGCACATTTTCAGCCATACTGCTGGCACTAGCCAAGCATCCAGAGAAGCAGGCGAAGCTGCGTGCCGAAATACGCAGCGTTCTGCCGCAAAAGGACTCGCCAGTGACTGTGGAGTCCATGAGAAATTTGCCCTATTTGCGCGCCTGCATTAAGGAGAGCTTGCGTTACTATCCACTGACCTCGGCCAACCTGCGCACCACACGTCAGCAGCTTGTGCTCAGCGGTTACTCTGTGCCCGCCAAAACGGAAATTATAATGGTGCACTTGAATCTGTGGCGCAACGAGCAGCACTTCTCCCAGCCCGAGCAGTTCATACCTGAGCGTTGGCTGGTTGTCTAGCGGCAACCAAATCTAGTCACCCCTTTGCCTATCTGCCCTTTGGTTTTGGTCCACGCAGTTGCATTGGACGACGCATTGCGGAGATGGAGCTGGAAATTGGTGTGGCGAGACTGCTGCGCAACTTCCAGGTGGAATTTAATCATCCGATGGACAAGCCTTTCATTGCCTACCAAGTGGCCACTCCACGCATTCCACTGAAATTTAAGTTTACAGATCTCGAGGATTAGGTATATTACTTTTAATAAACTTAAAAGTGTTTCAGGGACTTCATGACTGTAAAATAAAATTCTATTCAACATTATTTCAATTTATACTTAATTTGAATTGCAACGCGAACAAATAATGAGATCTAAGTTAAGCTTGGCAGCAACCACAAGTTGTCAACTCTTTTGTTTAACAAAATTAGCATGTAATGTGCATAAATAATTGCAAGTAACGCATAAGAGCAAAAAATTACAGCTGTCAGCTTAAGAGCTTGCCAAAAAAAAAAAAAAAAGAAAGCAGCAAGAGCGAGCGAAATACTTTGCTATCAAAATTAATAAGCGACATAAAAAGAAAAACAGTTTTCGTGTCTATACTTGTGGCTGAGACTGTGTGTGTGTGTGTGTGTGTGTGTGTGTGTGTGTGTGTGTGCTTATGTGTGTGTCGTTAGTTGGCACAAAATGCTGGCCAAGTGTAACCCAATATAAATGCCATTTATCATCTGGAGTGCGTAGAGGTTTTTCCATAGAGCGACAAAGTTGGGGGCTGGGGTGGGAATTCTATGTGCTGACTGTTGCTAATAAATTAGACTCCTAAGCTGCTGGTGCTGCTGCTGCTTGGTGGACATGTATGCGTAGACAGTTTGCCACACCCACTACGCCCACTGTGGCAGAGCCTGGCGTTGACAGTTTTAAATTACAAACGTTGGCGGTTTCATTGGCTATGCAAAAGCTAATTAAGTTCTACACTTTGGCCAAAAGCTGCTGCTTATTTGCTTTTTAATTGGCTGGATTATTGGGCATTGTTAAATGACCTTTGCCACAACAGCAACAATAGCAACAAAAACAACAACAAATGGCACACATCAAAATCAAATTTGTTATTTATTGGCTCGCTTGCTCTTTGGCTCCGACTCCTGACATACTTATTTATTTATTATCATCAGCGCCACAAAAGCTTTAACCTGCGCTCATTTTTCATGGCCTCTCGTCCATTGAATAGCGCCAATTATGCGTTGACAGCCTCAAGTTGCAGCCCAAAAAAGAAAAAAAATAAAAATGTAGTGGAGTGAAGTGTGGGCTGTGGCAGGACTTACTTGGCAGGACATACGCCTTGTAAGTGGAAACATGTGCGAGCACAATTGGGCATTGTGCCGGGCTCTGGTTTTACTTGTTGGGATAACATACGGATTTCAAGCTCGTCGGTCTGTTCAGACAGCTACAGCTGAGAGTGACTGAGAATTCAACATAAAAATTAAATTAGTTAGTCAATCGTAGGCACTTTCAATTTTTTAGTCATTTGAGTAATTGAACATAAATAATTTACGCAGCGTTTTTATATTTTCTTTTTTTTATGTAGACATTTATTAAGGGATTGAGAGACTTTTTCTTTTAAGCAAAAAAAATTTTAGTTCTTTATGCAAACGTACTGTAGTTAAGTATAATTATTAAAGAATAACACATATGTCTACTGATAATAATAAAAACTAATTTCAAAAGACAATTGAATATTTTCAACAGAAAGTTTTGAATTCTGCTTCAATTGTAAGACATAGAAGCAAACAAAATGCAAACTGTTGACATATTTTTAATTTGAAAGCAACTACAGTTATAGCTAATGTCATTTTAAACTATTTGACTTTGACTTTACTACAATTTACTACTATTTACAAAGAAATTTGTTTCGTTGTCCAGCACTGTATACAAATTCTATGCTGTTGCTTTCTTATGTAAGTTCACTTCCAGATACTTAAACTTATTTACTTTAGCTTTTGTCATTAAATGAATGTATTATTTACTTTATTTACATGCTTAGTTATTATAAAAAATATAACTAAAGGATATTGAGTTATTTAGTAGTTACAATAAATACTTTGTAGCCATAAGCGCTCTCAATTTGATCAACTTTTTCATATATTGCCAATCATTTTCTATTTAATTTCACTTTAATTTGTTTGTGGAGTTTGCCTTGATGACAACTCTAATTATTGCTGTACAATATCTTTCATTAGAGATTATCCTGCTCTTTGTTATACATTGTTTATTTTATGCTTTGCTTCTCATAATGCAATTAGCTTTGCTTCAGCGACTCTTTTTTGTCGTGCGACATGCAGCAAACAAACAAAATCCCTTGAAATAAAGCTTGACACTCTATTTATATTCACTGTGCAATGGATAAAGCGACAATTCGCTGACTCTTGTTTATATATCAATGCATGTCAAGGTTCTTTTGTCCCCCCCAGTGTGGCTCAGCACTTCACAAAAATATATTTGCTAGTAATATTTTGCACTGTGCATTGTGTGTTGTTATTATTGTTGCTGCTGCTGTCGGAAAAACTGTGCACTTTTCATTTGGCTTACACATTGTATTTCGTTATTCGTACATTTTGTTTTCTATATTCGTCAGCTTTTATTTTGGCTGTTCACAATTGTGTCATGCACTTCAATATGCACATCCATTGTTTGACTCTCGATGTGCCATACAGCATGTGGTGGGTGGTGGGTTGCTGGGTGGTGCAACGTCCAGCACTTGACGTATCTGAGCATCATCAGCATTGTCGCTTTGATGTTGCAAGCAATACTCGAGTCGTCCGCCAACAACTGGGTTAATGGCGCGCCACGCCCCCAGACACAGCCGCGCGCCTCTACTACCACAATCAAATTCTCAGCACAAACAATCAGCATTGAATGTGCATTTGGACGCTAAAGTTACCGCTACTAAAGTCGGCGAACAAAAATAAGAAACAGAAACATTTATCATGTTCCTTGTGCCTCTTGTTGTTGAAATAAAAAACATGACAGCAGATATTAAATTACGTGAACATGTTTTGTGAAGCGCGACAGCAGCAACAGCAACAGCAGCAGCAACAGCGCCAGGACCCTAGCAAGGAGACAACTACACGTAGGTGCGTGCCTTGTCATATTAAGTTAAAAAAAAGGGACAGCTATTTAAGTAGCTAAAAATGTTAGACTGACGATTGGTTGCTCTAGCAAAATAGAGTTATCGATACTAGCGATACTATTGTTAGCATAATTTGTTTTTTAAGAAGTGCAAGTGAATTCAAAGCTTACAAACTTTATATATTTTTTTATTTTTATATTATATTGTTGTTGTCTATACTCTATACTCTACAGCTAAGCAGCTTAAGCAGCTTGCCAAGTGGAAGCAACAACAAGCTCAGATTGACAGTTAATAAAGTGGCGACAAGTTGCCGCCTGCCTGGCTACCGTGTGGCATGCAACAGAAACGTGGCAACATTGCCGTTGACAACTTGACCCAATGTAGCTGACAACTGGCCCCCTGCCCCACCCACACCCACCGCCACCCTCAGCTAAAACTTTTGAGTGCTCACTGCTGTAAAGTAAAAAAAATAAAGAAAAGCTGGCACAAAATTCAACTCCAAATAGCACAAGCTGTCAACATATAGAGTTTCAAGGTGGCACACGCCTTAAAGTCGCTTCGTTTTTGGGGCGTGGCTAAGTTAAAGCGCTCTGCATGCTGCATAAATTAAATGCACATTTGTCAAGCAGTCTCGACAACATCAGCAGCAGCAACAACAAGAACAACATAAACTTGCTTAATAACAAAGGAAAGCAATTAAACAAACAATGCCACTTGCAACTGCCACATGATGCATGCGGCACGCAACCTTAAGCTCTTAATAGCTAAAGTGCATAGCATTTGCATTTGCTGCCAAGCGCATTTAATGGAATTTTTTAATATTGCATTTAAGATTAAGCTTTGATATAAAGATTTAACATTTTAAAACGCATTCGTTTAAATGGAATTTTAGCAAGAAATTTAAGATAATTGCTTAAATATAATTGTTCTACCAATGCGCTAAATTTGATATTCAAATAATCAAGCTTTAGCTTAAAGCTTAACTTCACAGTTACTGAGCAACTTTTTGACAAATTTGTTGGATGCTGCTTTAATTATAATAAATTGCTTATGTATGTTTTGAATTAGTAATGAAGTTTGGTCTTGTTTTGTTTTTATTTTTCCCAATTAAAATTGATTTAATATTTCAAAACACTTACTACAAAAGAAATAATAGTTCCAACTAGTTAAGTTTGCATTTATATTAGTTTTATTTTTTTTACACATGCATCTTCATATCTTTACATTCCATTTGATTTGAATTAAGTTTTAACTGCTAATGAACACTTTTTAAATTATTTGACATCATAATTGTTATTTTTTGTATAAAAGCGAACAAACCATTGTTCTACTAACGCTTGTGCTGAGCAAAGCTGAGTGTGAAGCTTGCAGCTTAAGCTTAAGAGCTAAGCTGCTTTAATAGCTGCAAGTTTAAGAATTTGCCTGCTGTAGCTTTTGTTTATTTATATATAGTGTTAAATTTTGTTTACTGCATATAAATAGTTTTAAAAAGCTGTCGCAACGTGCCTTTTTCAATTAGCTAAATGCTTTGCTTTTAATTGAGTGTCAGCTTTTGGTTCATTGCTCATCAGTTGGCAACTAATGCACATCACATCATTTGGTAGCACAGTTTTAGGCGCGCCTTGACATTGCCGCGTCGACATAAAGACACTTCGTATGAGAAGCTGCTCAACCTCATTAAGTCAAGTGTAACTATGCGCTGTGTAGTGTGGGCTGAGGGGGAGCCGAGGGGCAGCAGAAACTCTTTAATGCTTTTGGCCTACGAAACTGTCAAATGTTTTGTATGCCGGCGGCAGAGCAAGTTCCCTCGCTAAACTTATTTCTATATACTGTGCTTATTTATATGTATATGTGTGTGTGTGTGCTTAGTGTTGTCTGTTTAGCTTTTTTACAGCTAGATGTAGTCTAGAGAAGTCTAGTCTTTTTATTGGCATTATATATAAATATTATAAAATATTAGCAAGCTGGCATTGAGTTTTGTATTGTTATAAACATTTATAAAAGCAATGCCTTCAAGTTTAAACTTTAAATATAATATATTTATTGCTCTAAATTTTAATAAGAAATGCTGAAGGTGTGGACCATAGCAAATATTAATAATATTTTAAATTCAAATAAAATGTAAAATTTTTAAATTATGTGGACAGCCAAATACTTGTAGGAAAAAAAATATTTTATAAAATTATGAGCTCACTTAAACTTATATATTTGTATTTCTAAAATGCAAGCAAAAAATAAGCTTAAAATAAAATTTGCTAATGAGAATTAGGCTCTCAATCATAATTGCAATTAATGCTAATACCAACTTAGTGTCTGCTCAGTTTTAATGTTATAATATTTTCAGCTGATCTATTCTCATTTAGCGACAACACTGTTGTATGTTTTTTATTTATTCTAAGAACTAGCGTGTCTAATGAGCAATTCAAAAGTTTGCGTACATTTTCATTTTCGCTTTGCTTTCAAGTTGACATTTTTTCCGCGCGTTTTGCTTCAGTGTTGTGTTTGCTTTTGTTGTTGTTGTCTTGTTGTCATTCTCTCTAGTGGAAGACGACGAGACACGGGGCCCTCTTTGAAATGGACGCCCAAGTGACAGCTTAAGAGCAAAAAATTTCTGCGTTGTGCTACTTGGCAGCATCTCGGTCAGAGCTAATAGGCCTTTGCCTTAGCGAAAATAGTTTTCTCTCTTTCATGCGCTCACTCGCTCACTCTCTCTCTTGCTCCTCTTGGTCCGCGTGCTGTCGTCTCGAGTGCCTGAGTGAGTGATTCACGTCAACTAAGGCATGTTCTATGAAGCTAAATGAGTTGTCGTTTTTATGTTTTTTTTTTGTGCCTTGTCTTGTCTTTTATTTCGTTGAGTGGGTGTGCCTAGCTGGGTGGGGGGCACGCTCTTGGCAATGCTTGAAATGTGTTACAGTGAAAACTTGACAAGCTGACTGCGGCTTTTGGGCAATTGATGAGCTGAGCTAATTTTAATTGAGTCGCTCAAGTTTATAAAGAGAGAGAGAGAGACTTAAAGCCAATTGGCTAACTTACAATATATTTTAGTCTTTAGTCGGTTGTCACTTTATCGTTGCCATTTAATTTTAATATAAAATATTTGTTCGCTTCACTGGCAAATATTTGTGATTAATTTGTCGCTGCAGCTGCTTATTAAATATTTGCGCTGAATTTAATTTAAATAGCATAGCGCAACTATAAAAACAACAAAGTGTGCCAATTTTATTAGCAAATATGCCATAGGAAATTAGCGCAAGTCGCGCAATTAGCAGCAACATTTTGTTGTTGCCACTCATAGTATAAACATTTGTGCATTTATATTTATAGCGCGGCATGGCAGTGGGCACCCCAAAGCGCTTGCCTGGATTACGCCAACAGTTCTTGGAACGACGTGGCGCATCCACATTCTCATTCTATGTGGGGCGACAACTAAATCGAGCGCAAAGCAGAGAGCTGCGCGCTTAACCAAAAATAACCAACTTAAATATGCAGCCCGCCCCTCTCTAGAAATTTACTTTATGCTTTTGTGGCCAGGCAGCGATTTGTTTTTATATGAATAGACTGGCTAAGAGAATTATGAAGTTTAATAAGTTGTGAAAGGAATTTACTAGTGGAGTCAACAGTATGTTGAGCTATAGAAATATTTGAAAATAACTCAAAATGTTAAGTTGTCGCTGAAAGTTCGCTGTTCATGATATGAGCGCTGATTTAGATTTAGATTTTTGTTGCTTATTTCATTAATTAAATTATAAACCTTCAAACTTCTTTTATACTGATTTTATGTAATTCCTTATTAAGTGAACACACTGTAGAAATTATTAGATTTAATTAAATATTAAGCTTTATTTCACTTTAGTTTACTTTATGCATTTATTTTGATTTTAGTTTTATATAATGAAATAAAACTTTAAACTTCTTTCTTTTTTATTTTGAGTAATCGCTTATTAGAAATGAATTATAATTATATTATAATTATAATTTTTAGCTTTAATTTATTCTAATTTATGCCTCTTTTGTTTTGTTTTTATTTTGTTTTATTTATTTATTTAATATCTACTAAGAACAGACGACGATAAAAGAAACTGATTCTTCGCTAAACAGTGAACCAATATTTTTAATAATATTCGAATGAGTAGCTATAGATATATAGTAACATACTATAATAATTTTTTCCTAATCGTAAGTTAATATTTATATGAGCTTTGATGCTGTTTTTCTTATAATATTTTTTGCAATTAAACAAAAAAGATATAACTTTGAAACTGCTGTCGCAATTGAGTAAGAATATTTAAAATTTAAATTCGAAATTATAGTCGCGATCGTATTAATTTATTATATTTAGCAAGCTGCTAATTATATAAGATATTATTACTTAGTGCACTAAAGCAGTGAAAATTCCAATATTTTATTGTATAATAATAAATATTAATAGTTGCCACACACAGTTCTTACTTTACAAATAAAATGCGCTGCGTATATCTTATTACATATATCCATAAACGTAACTATAATATATATAAGCTATATGCATATGCTTTAGCGCTGCTTTACCAATTGGCAGTTAGCCAAATTGCCAAGCGCAGGTAACTGGCACACAGCGCTAAGCGGCTTAAGCTCGTCGCAGGACTTTTTGATATGCTGGCCAAAACTTTGGAGCTAATAATAAACGGTTCGCCCTGTGTGCCTTAATTTTTCTTGCACATGTCAGTGACAAGTGTGCATGTGTTTGCCTAAGCGTGTGCACGTGTGTGTGTGTGTGTGTTGGCTGAAATTGCGACTGCCAACGCTGCGGCTGTCATTTCGTTTATTGTTGTTGACTTTTTGCGCCAAAATAATATTTTGTGCGAGCCATAAGCGCCACAAATGCGTTCGCAGTCACGTTTGGGGCATCAGGCACAGGCGGTGCCACCAGCAGCAGCAGCGGCAGTGGCATCATCACTAGCGTTAGCTACAAAAGTACACAGCACGCGCCAAATCATTTGGCCAAAAACTATTTATTGAAAATTATGGTGTAATGTGCTGCGCTCCACTAAACATAGCCAACGCCATTGGCAGTGTCCTGGTGCTGCTGCTGCTGACAAGGATACCATTCGAAAGTTTCAGTTTGGGTTTCGGTTTCAGTTTTTAGCACTTGTTAAGCCAGTTGCGTATCGCAGTCGACAGTTGTAATAAAATGAAATCGCTTCTCGTTTAGCTTGAAAATTGCGCTGCCAGCCATGAATCAAATTATTGTTAGAAGGTGTACATAGTATAACTTTAATAAAATGCAAGCTAGCAACAAAATTTCATAATTTATGCACACAACTAATTGCAACTAATAAAAACTATTTCAGTCTGCCCGCACTTGAGCTCAACATGCCGCTAATTCCGCTTGGTTTTTAGCTAATCCACAGCAAAAGCTGCAAATTTGTCATATGAATTTAGTAAATATTATTTATTATATGCGCGAGAGCTGTGTGGCTGTGTGTGTGGTGAGAGTTCATTAAAAATTCGTTTGGCACTTGTCCCAATGTCCTTCTAATGTGACTTAATCCAGTGCAACGTCAAAAATTTGTCAGTTTGGCAAGGCTTAGCGCATAATTAATGTTATTTAAAGTTTAGAAAATATGCTCGGTTACATATACGTTGAATGTTATGGGCGTGTGTGTGTGTGTGCTCGCATCATAAACTTGCTAAATATGATGTCCTATACTGTGGAGAAAGTAAATGCTGTGGGGTATGCTCTGCATCGAGAGAACAAAATGTGCTAAGGTGATGTGAACTTGGTTATTTGGTTATAAAATTTAATTATAGAATTAGAAAATTGTTAAGGAAGTACTTCGAACACTGATATAAATTTCTCAATTTGTTATATGTTTTACTCAATTTATTATATTTCGATTAACATAAACATTAAATAAAGCGAGTAAATTTAGTGGGGCTTGCTGTATAGGAGGCTTTTAATTTGTCGAACTATCGAATCTGTCCCAGTTAGGTAAGCACTGCTAAGACTGCTATGAAATTCTAGCTTATTATATTTTTTATATAATATATTATTGTATATAAGTATTTATTTTATTTATTTGTATATGGCATTTTTGAATAACAATTTGACTCATGGCTGAGTTGGATAAACTGTGAGAAGTCCAGCGATTGCCTGTGCAGTTCTTGATATGAAACCAGTATGAGTGTCATCAATTAAAACAATAATTTGCAATAAATAATAAACGCTTATATTTCTTTCTCATTTGATTATGTATGTTTAATTTATTCTAGGGTATTTGCTAGTCAACGCTTGTAAATTATTGTTTGCATGCCAACCATGTTGCTTTATGCTCTGTTGTTGCCTGTCAGAAATGTTATTCTTGGTGGGTCTTTATGGCTCAGACGGACGTTGTGTGTGTTCCGCTCTGTTCCATGCAAACAAGCGTAAATATATACACAGCTATATGTATTTCATTTTTATGTTTTAACAAATAAATTTAGATTTCTTTTTTTTTTTTTTGGCGCATAAATGACGTAACATGGCGCGCTCGCATTTTGATCTATTTTAATTTGATTTATAGCAAAATCTATACATATTTATTTACCAAACATTGTGAACTGAGCAGCGCATTGTCTGTTTGCTTGTTTTCATTATCTGCACAGCCAAATTATCATCGGAAATCAATAAAAAGTGATTGTTCAATGGTTTTGCAATTGGTTGACCACAAATTGCATTATTTTCGTTAGTATGGGGTAGGGTCTGTCTGTGCTGATAATGATGCGACGATTGCATGTTAATAAACAATTAAAATATAAATTTATATGTTATCATTTTGATTTAATTAATTATGCGAGCATAAATTGCTTTGGCAACATAAAAAAAAAAAACATTTTGAGAGTCATAAGCAGAAGCCAGAAATGTATTTTGGAAGCCCACGCGGACGACAAAAATGTGAGAGAGATAGAATGAGAGCGAGTGAGCTAGACAGCAAGAAAGTAAGTTGTGACAAATCTGAATGTTTATGCGAAGCTCTTAATAGAATATAAACATTAGGAGCAACAGATGCTAAATCATTTTAAAAGTCAAAGCAATTTTACGTTTATATGCATATTGCTGCCATGGCATGGCAGATGGGTCATAATTATTTAAATAAATATTATTTTATATAATTTATTTATTTTGATGGCAGCTACGCACAACGACGGAATTATTTTACAATATTACATAAACAATATAAGTTATAAAATAAAGAATACGTAATATCAAATCAAGTATACGTTAATACTTGAAATTACATTTTTTAAAAATGCAAACAAATGCAATGTATTAAAAACATGAAATAAAATATATTAAAAACTAAAGCAAATGCAATTGTTTAGAAATCAAACATTTTCATTTATAATATTTCACCAAATTTCGAAAACTTATTAAGTATTTGAGTATTTACAATTGAATTAAAGTCATCAAACTAATTTAAGTATTTTTTATAAGCTAATAATTGCTTCAAATTTATAGCCTTATATTTAACTATAGTTTTAGTTAGATTGTTAATCTAAAAACAAATGCAATTGCTTAAAAATGAATTTTTTTTATTATAAATATGTTAAATATATAATAAATATTTCTCCATATTTCGAAAACTTATTAATTTTTTAAAAATTAAATTAAACTTATTAAACTAATTTAAGTATTTTTTATAAGCTAATAATTGCTTCATATTTATAGCTAAGTTCAACTTGTTAGTTGCGACGATCAAAAGTAAGTGTAAGGTAGAGAATTATAGGCTTGGCCTCATAAATCTTAGCGATAGATAAAGCGATAGAGGATTAGTGATAGCGTAAGTAATTTTGTAAATTTCATGGCATAAACGTCTGTAAGCAAAAGTTTACATTGAGTAAGGCTTAGCTATCATTCGTTTACTCATTGTTGTGCTTGTGGTAGTCACAGTGGTTGTTGCTGTCGTCGTTGTTCTTGTTGTTGTTCTTGTTGTTGTTGGTGTGTAGTTTGGCTTTCAGTTGCGCCTACTTCCGTTGCACATTTGCTAGCGCTTCGGCTGGTTGGCTGGCTGGCTGGCTGGCTGGCTGGGCTGGAAAAGTTTCTGCGGGCAGCAAGCTGAACTGAGTCAGCGCTTAATTAAAACTGAGGGTCACGTTGCATGAACCACGAACCCCACGCAAAGGCAAACGCTGTTACTGTCACTTTGGTTGGCTTTTACTTTGCCAAAGCTAATTTGGGTGCCATTTTCATTTAAATTTTTTCTTTTACTATTCACTTAGTGTTTGTTTTTTTTTTTTGGGCATGCGATAACGTAGCGTGTGTCAAAGTGCATGTCAAATGTTGGATTGCATTTCAAGCATTTGCGCAACATTAATTGCATAAAATTTTCGAATGCAGGGCGTCAACTATGAAAGCGAGTCGAGCACTCGCACAAAATGCTGCAAGTCATTAAAGCTGTGCGCCATGTCTATGTGTGTGTGTCTATGTGTGTGTGTGTCTGGGTCCAGTGTCTGCTATAATGGAATGCCTAACTGTGTCAGGCTTTGGCTTCTGGTTTGCTGCAGCTGCCAAGTGCTCATGCATAAAGCATTTTTTTCATAATTTTTTTACGCCCGCCAAGCTCAAAAGTATGCTATGAAAATGTAACTTATACCTGTTGCCACGCCCAGGCCAACGCCCACACACACACATAAGCACAAGCGCGCTGACTTTAAATCAGTTGCCATTTCATTAAAATGCACGCACTACTCTGTTTTTCTCCCTTGCACTTTGGTCCTTACAGTCTTTTGGTTTTTGTTTTACATACATTACTTACTACCTTAATTTCGCAGCCTGTTGTTTTTCTGTGCCACAGCTTGGCATTAAATTTAGCGTTATGAAACAGTTTTATGCTTTTTTGAAAAGCTTGTCCATGCAAATTTTATAAATGCGCGCTGGCAAAAGCTGCAAAAAGTGGAATTTTTTATGCAATAAACGACAAATGTTTTTCATTATTATTAAATGTTAAAGTTGTGGTCAATTAAATGTGTACAATCAAAATAGAAAGTTAGTTTATTAATATGTCAATTTAATGAATTGTTGGTAAACAAATTAATTTTGTTTGTGGTCAGCTGAAGTTAAATATAGTTGCTCATACTTAAAGTTGAGAGTTGGAACAACAATTAAGCTGAATTTATTTCATTTTAATTTCAATACTTATTTGTGTCTTCTGTCCATAGTTGAGATTAAATAAATTAATTAAAATTTTTCGACATTAAAGAAAAAAAATAAAAAATGAATACTTATAAGTTACGCAAACAGTTTGCAATGTATTATTATTAATAATTAAGTCTAATTATCCACTCTACTTTTATTTGTCGATGTTTTACTTCACTGTGCTCATCTAATTTCAAGAATGATGTCAAGATGTAAGACAACAGCTGTGCTGCTGGCAGTGCCAATAAACATGTGCGGCTTACACGGCGTATAATCAATACACATGCAAATATATTGTTGTTGCTGTTTTTTTGAGTTTGAGAGTTTTGCTCTTGTGCCATGTCAGAAATAACTGTAACATATTACAAAAGCTCAGCGCAAACACAAAAGCAGCGAAAAATAAAAAAAAGGCAAAGCCAAACTGTTAGTTTAGCTATTGTTGTTGATGCTATTGATGTGGGCATGTCTGTGGCTTGCGGTTGCATTTATTTTGAGTGGATTTATTTATTTGCAGCAGCAACACACAAAAAATGCAAAAAACACAAAACTCGAACAAAGCGAATCAGCTAAAAAACGCTGACAACAACAACACACACACACAGAGAAAATAGTGAAGTAAAACAGCAAAAGCACATGCATAGTTTTTATGCAAATGTGTGAATCCCTGTAGGGAAATGTGCGCACGTACAAAACCTGTACAGTGTGTACACACATAGGAGCAAACATATGACAGCGCTGCAATCGAATTTCGCTGGCAGAGAAATTTTCGCTGCTTTGCATTGCATTTCGTTGCTGCTTTCAATAAAAGCAGCGCCCAACACGCACATACAAGCAGCTCAGGTATGTGGTTATGTAGACTTCTGTGAAAGGAGAGGGAAGTAGTGGGGCGCAGATCGTAAATCGCGTAGATATTATCAATGCAGCGCTGTTGCGCCAGCGTCTGTGTCTGTGTTTGGCAAATGCCAACTTTATTAGGAATTTTACAGTTTGTTGTCAATGGCTGAGCAAAAACAAAGCCAAAGGAAAAGCTCATTGCCAATGTCTATGTGTGTGCGTTTGTGTTTTTGTTTGTATTTGCGCTGTAATATGTAGTTTCGCTTTTTTACTTTTGCTCAATGAATCGCATTGAAGCACAGGTGTGGGCGAGAGCGCGATAGCGAGAGAGCGCGCAAGCACATGCGCTCTCTGTGCAAAGGGAAATTTCTCACAGCAGCGAGCGCACTGCCAATTACTGCTGCTACACTGCTGTCCGCGCAAACGTTGTCACTGCTATTAAATGTATTAAATGCTTATTTGCTTATGATTTTAATGCCTAAATAAAAATGTTTGCTACTGATGTAATAAATGTAACTTTAATTGATTATATCTTTAAGCCAAACAAACATTAACATTAGCACATCGTAAGCATAAATTTATGTGCCACATAAAACGTAAAGCGCCTAACTAATGTTCAGCATTTAAAGCAGCCAAAGGTCACAATTCGCCCCTGTCTAAGACAAATAGCAAATTGTTGTCGTTTATAATTGACCACAAGAGAGAGGTGTGGTCCACAAAGGGGAAAACCAGCAATGCTGCTTGCTATTACGATTGTTGTTGTTGTTGTTGTTATTGCTCTTGTCGTGGTCGTCATTCAAAGTAAATGGACAATTATTATTAACTGCAATAAATTTCACGCACGCACAATTTACATACAAAAGCACGCGAGCGTGCACAATACAGGATTACAGTTAGAACAATGGGTCGTAAGGCGGGGGGGGTGGGGTTGCTAACAATCTACAGCACGTACAAATCATTTAAGTGCAACACATAATTGCTGAAGGACCTTCAGAGCGTAGCCCCAAGCGCCATATTTCGACTAGATAATTGTGAGTGTGTGTGTCAATAGCAATTATGTGGGAAATAGTGTTGGGCTGCTAGGGTGGGTATATAAAAGCAAAATGCGTTAAATAAAACTGTCGTTTGTTATGCTTGCTGCACAAAGAGAAATTTGTACAGCATAAACATTTTATAAGCTTTACTTATAACTAGACTTTTTCTTTAAGTGCCTTTTACTTAACTACTGATTCAGGTGATAGAATGTTTGCGTCAGGGCTAAAAGTTTTCCTTGACAAGTTCTACTTAAGCTGCCACAAACAATGCGCAAAGAATTCGAAAGTAAATTCAGCTCACAACTAAACGCCCACGCACAAAATCGATGTTGCTTTGTCATTGTTTACTGTAGTTGTTGTTGCTGCACATTACCATTAGCGCGTTGTTTAATTGAATTGTAGCAATTAAAGTGCTTCAATTGATTTTAATCGGAATTTGTGCTCATTGTTAGCAACTGTAGCAACGACAGCTGTTCTCTTGGCCTGCCCCGGTCTGGCGTTGTGTTGAATGTTAATTGCAGAACAAGTGCTGCTTCATTAACGTGGCCAAAGAGGAAATGTGCAATAATGTGCCTAAAGCCTTGAGGTCGGCACTACTAACAACAACAACAACAACAACAACAGCAACAACTTCAATGCATTTGCACATTATTTCAATCAAAGCTCAACAGGCTGCTTTTTGTTCATAGGCTATAAAATTTCCCCAACACAGAGCGTAAGCGAGTAAAAAGTACCGCACTCGTTCTCTCTCTCTCTCTTTAACAGCTGTGCGCGCTCAGTCGCTGCGCAGTTCGGACAGCGGCAGCATTAAAACCTTTTGCGCTCACACATTCGTCTTCAGTACGCAACGAACTTTGCTCCGAGACGTTTGGATTGGCGCTTCGTTAAATTTGCGGTGTGTGTTTTTGTAGTGAATTCAGTTTTGAGTGTTTCGACGCGTGCCGCCGCCGCAGCCGCTTCCACGTGAATATTGAACTCCAAAAATAAAGCACGCGCGCGTTTTACACACATGTGTGTGCGTGTGAGTGCGCCAATGAGCGTGTGTGTGTGAGAATGTGCGTGGATTTATTTTTAAGCAGCAAGCAGCAAATGTAAAGTGTACAACATAATAAGCAGAAATTATATAGAGAAGCGTATTCTATAAATAATCAAAGCACACAGCCGGCTGCATAGCTAAAAAGTTGACAAAACAGAAAACTAAATTAAAGAAATAAAGAAAGAGCAATGAAAGCGAAATTCAAATGCGAACAGCTGCTGCTGGCAACGGCAGCGCTGCTGCTGCTGCTGCTGCTCAATGCGGCAGCGGCCAAAGCGCAGCCAACCAATTCTTATGGCGCCTCGTTTATCTCCAATCCGGCCATTTACGCCTACACTGTTGCCAATCAGCAGCAGCAGCAGCAACAGCAACGTCCAGAGGAGCAGCAGCAATCAGTCGACAGTCAAAACTACATAAATTTTGACACTGCCAATGTGAATCCAAATACGAATGCCAATGGCAATTATCGTGCTGGCATTAATCGCAATTACTACTACACGGATGCCGTCGATGCTGTCGATGTGGATGCAAAGAGTCAGTCCGAGTCAACGCCTGCCACGCCCACTGCAGCAGCAGCAGCAGTGCCGGCCACACAGCCAGCGCCCTCAACCGGCTGCACTCTGGACCGTCTGGCCGTCTATAAGGTCGTGTTGCACACCTACTGGACACGTGAGCTCTTCCCCAAGCACTATCCGGACTGGCGGCCCACAGCCCAATGGACCAAGACCTTAGGTGAGAAATCTCTACAAAACTGTTTTATAAGCTCAATTTATGGCAGCAGCTGAGCGAGCGAAACAGAGAGAGAGACGTAGCCTTGCAGTCTTATTTATAGCGCCAGCAAATATGAAATATTACAATTTTTATTTGTCACAAGTTATTTATTTTGATTTATCAGCGTGTGTTGGTTTCAAATGAAAAATATATAAAAATAAATGTACAAAAATAAAGTAGCCAATATTGTTTAATTAAATTCAGGAAACTTTGTATATAAATGCATATTTTAAGCTTTGCTTTTTATATTTATTTTATAGCCTCTGCTTAATTCAATGTCTCAATTAAAATTGTTGTCGCTCGCTTTTAGTTTGAGCGATGGCCCAAACATTTTGCCAGCTCAGCAGCAATAACAACAAATGTCATAAAACAGAAAAAAGAGTGTAGCGAAAAAAAGAGCTGAGCACTAATTTGTCACAACTTGGCAGCCCATATAAAAATAAATCGAAAAGCAATTTCGCAGCAAGTTGAGCTAAACATTTGTGTATTATTTGTTATTGTTGCTGCGCATTGTTGTTATTGGGTTAAATAGAAAAGAAACGCGGCCTAGACCCAAATAGATGGGATAGAGATATAAACACAGACACACACACACATGCATAAGCAGGAATAGCAATAGAATAAAATCCTTGGCCGCATTGGCATGTCGCTTGTCTTATCATGTTTTGTTTTTTTTTGCCGCTTGCAGATTTAGCTGTCGATTTATAGCGCACACACACACACACACACGCACACATAGACATTGAGTGTGTGTAGTCGACAAGTAAATCTGACAGCTAAACAAGCATTTCGCCTTACGCCGTAGCATACTTATGGGCGGCACTCACACAAACACACACACTCACTTGCATATAAAAAAGGATAAAGCAGCGCCTAAGAAATGCGATTTGTACGTGCTTATGCGCTAGATGCTGGTCTCAGCGTAAAAACAAGAAATTGGATAAAGTTATTGCTTTTGTTGTTATTCTCGAAGCCGCCGCCGCCGCCGCCGTCGCCGCCGCCTCACAAACTTTTGATGTTTTGATTTTTGGCGCTGTTGCACTTAAGAGTTTAAGATTTTCTTACCACATCAAAACTGCTTATTTATGTTTTTTTTTTGGCGCTATACAAATTATGCTTGAGGTTTATTTATTGTTTATTGTTTAAATTTTAAACTAATTAAATGCAATTGTGCGGCCTGTTGCAACTGCCACTTGTCTGGCTACTAGTTTACTCTTTATTGCCTCTCTCTGCATTGTTTATAGTGTCAACTGTAATAATTTATGGTAGAGCAGTGCGTATGCGTGATTTATTTGTAAGTCAAGGCAGAGATTTGTGCTCTTAACTATTTGCTAGCGCACCAATTGCCAACAAAATTTATTGATAGCTTTTTTAAAATGACTTTATGAAGTGCAGCAGCGTTTTGCTATAAATTTTTTATATTTGACATTGCCATTCAATTTATTATTTGAGCAAATAAATATTCACTTTTGAGTGTCGTCGTCGCATAAAATGACAGCGGCTGCGTAATTTGATTTTAGGCAACTAAATTGAATTACTTGCAGTCGTCGATAAAGTTTATTGCGTTTGAATTGCATGTGCAGTCGTAAAGCTCAAGAAGAATACAAATGAAATGAAGTGGAGCGACTACAGCACAAAAGGCAAAAGTTGAAAGAGCGAAATTGGAGTCTGGACATTTTTTAATGCCAGCTTGTTAACACTTTCGCTTTAAAAATAAAATAAAAGCTCAAGGAAAATGTACAAACATTTTTTTTATTATAGTACAATTTACTTTGCTGCCTGAAAGGAGAAAATTGTACTGAAATTTCTATAAGTACTTCAAAAGCTGAACCAAAGTAGAAATAAAATATAAGCATTGCTATATTGTTAACATAAGATAAGAATAAATAGCAGTTAATTTACTAATCAGCGAGCAGAGTTTGATAGGCCACTTATATAATCAAAGCTGTTGCAGTCAGAACGTATACGTAATATTTTACTTGCTGCTTTAAATTTGCGTCTACACAACTAAAATGAACTCCTTACGTATTTGTTGTTATTATTTTTAAACTCTACTTATCTTAGCTGAATTTTATTTATATTTCTTTGAATTTTAAAAATCACTTGAAAGAAAAATGTACTTTGTGTGTCTTCTAGCTTAAGAAAAATTGTTTACTGCGTATTGTTTAAATGCGAAAAGCACTTGAAAGGTTTTTCCCTTTACGTGTTGCACTCAAAGTTGCGCTTTTTATATTTCAATGTTCAATGCTGTTGAGCTTCATATTTGTCAATAAATATGCATAGCGTGTTGCGTCAGTGTTGCTGAGTAGTTGCAAGTAGCAAGCAGCATGTTGCAAGCTGCTAGTGCATGCATCAACTATTTAAAGAAATTGTTTTTGTTGGCACTTTAGTCGAGCGGCAGCAGCAGCGCTTGGCCCCACGACTAGCTTAAGGCCAAAGGCAACTTAAGCTGCCAGCGTTAGGGCAAGGGGCAAGCGGGCAAACGGACGCTGGGTTTCCTGCCTGTCATATCCTGTTTATAACATATATAAATTTCAGTACGCGGCAAGCTGCCGAGCATCCGTTACATTTCAACTGAGCTGAGCTGAGCAATGAGCTAAGGCATAAAAAAGTGTCCTGGCTGCAAACAATTTTTTTTGCTTTTCTGCTGTTTGTGGGTGGGGCTGGAAAATTTATTATGAATGTTCAAAAACAAGCAACGACAGCAAATGCATTTCTTGTCTTTTGTGCCAGCTCAAAGACACCCAAGACGACAACGCCCTGCCCACCACCCACTCAATGTTGCTGCGGCTCGTCTAGTTGTTAAATTTCATTTGGCGCTGGCGACTGTTGTCGCCATTTGCTGTGCTGTGTTGTTTTTATCACAAATTGAAACCGAAATAAAGTTTTTGCTTGCATGCGAGCGATCCCTATGATCCCCAGGACGCCAGAACGCGCTACTAGCCACTGGCAATATTTTTTTCCACACTGCTATACACTACACAAAGCGTTGAGTACATTGGCTACATAGCAAGCTATGCTTAATGCTTTTGCGTTAAAAACTCATTAAGCGAGCTATTTGTTATTAAAATTTGCATTAACTTTAGTTGCTTTAGTGCATTTATTGCATTTTATTTGCCGCAGAGCATTCAGCACACTTTTTGTTTAGCGCGAAACTTTTGTGCAAATAAATTTTCGTTATACTTTTTTTTTTTGCGCTCTCTTGTTTGCCATTTTTATTGCTTGCCAAGCCATTTTTAGTTTCGTTTTGTTTTGCTGCAACAACTCTCAAGTGCTTTGGCAGGATATAGCCTGGGCATATCCTTGACTGCAGCAAAATGAAATGTTGCCATTGCAATTGCATTTCAAATTGACCACCCACAATGCCGCTTGCCTTAGCTTTGATTTCGAATCAATAAAACTGGCAATTGCTTTGGCTAAACGTTGCAAGTCTTGCTTCAAAATATTTTATGCTTTATTGCTGCGCTTGCTCTCGTTGTTAATTGTCTGCGTGTCTGACAACGGCTATGCTTAGCTTGTGTGTGTGTCTGTGTATTGGTGTGAAGTATAGCGCCCGCGGCCATTTTCACGCCTTGTCTTTTATTTTGTTAGTCGCAGCAAATGAAAAGCCTAATTTTTTTTTTGCTTTCACTTGCTGTTTTCTTATTTTTTTGCTCGCTGGCGTATAAATTATGAAAAAGCTTTTTGTCGGCGCACAAATGTATGCTACATAAAAATATGCGCGTTGCCAAGCTGCACGCGTGTTTGTGTGTGTCTGTGTGAGTTATAAAGCATATTTTATGCACTCACCGAAAAAGTAGACGCCGCGTCTGTCTGGATGCCATGTCATTGCACCTTTTTTTTATTTATTTTTGGTAGCAACAATTTGCAAAAAGTTTTCTTGCTCAAGCTTAAATGTTTGTAATTTTTTTCTTTGCAGCGACAAAATTGTAAGCAGCTTGTCATTTGCCAATCAACTTGGGCAGCGCTCAAATTAAATTATAAATTTATAAGTTTAGTCGCTCTGATTTAATGCATTTAATTAAACTTTTGCTCTTTACTTTTACTTTAATATTAAAAAATGCGCAACAAGCGACAAAGCAGCAGCAGCAAATGTACAAAACAAATGAATTTATTTCGTTATGCTGATTATGTTGACTATCTTTAGCATTTGCACGCATCTCAGGGGCTTTTGTTTATGCGTTTGTCTGTCTGTCTGTGTGTGTGTGTGTCTCTGTGTGTGTGCTCTGTGTCTGTGTGCGGCATTACAAATTCATAATCCAAGCATTTGTACCTGTGAGCATACATGAGCTTTATTCCCATGGCAACATGCCCTCAAATCCGCGCACTTTCCTTACACCAAGCTACGACTTCAAGTACTTTAATAATATTAAACCCAAGCTTTAAGTTAGAAAATATGCTGCTTAATATTTTGGCTACGACTTTAACTTTGTTTTCTATAAATAGACTTGGAGTTTATTTTGAGGCAAACTTTGTTTTTGTTTATTAAATTCTAACTATAGAGTAGAGATGCAAATTTTGTACATAAATTATGCTAAAGCATCTTAGGCAAATATTTATATATTTTTTACAACTTATAGCTATATATAAAAATATAGCAGAATGCCTTTGTTGCTCTGGCTATACCAATTTTACCATAGAATTTAATTCTAGGCTACAATTAAAATAAATAAATAAATGAATAAAAATTATTCTTAAGCGCTGATTTCATGTTGCTGCTTGATCAGATGCCAATCTGGGCAATCTGTATCTCTTACTTACGTTGAGGCAAGGGTGCCATAAATATCGCGTATACGCAGCTGTTGTTAATGCAACATGGCCACGCAAATTATCAGCTAACTCAGGCAATAATTTATTCAGTTTAGTTTATAAATTTAAAAATGTATTCCCTAACTGTGTGGTGCGCTTCTCTTACTGCCTGTACAGGCACTTCACTTAATAAATATTATAAATAAAAAAAAATGTTCAGTTCAGACCAAAGAAAATTGCGTCAAGCGCCTCAATTCATAAGCTGTACTATATACAACTGGTATCGACTTTGATAGTCCCTCAATACTTAGATCTGCATAAGTTAGTTGAGTATAATTAAGATAGTAAAGCATTTACGCTTTGCCTTCACTTCGGTCTGCGGAGTGGACTTAAGCAATTGATAGAGTCCTGCCCATGAGTGCACGAGTAAAAATTTTGTACGCACGCCTTCAAGTGTGAGTTCGGCTAGCAGCGCTCGTTGCATGCCTCAAAGTAGTTGCAAATGTCCGCTGCAACGCTGTGAATTTATTTCTGCTGCTAAAGCAATCAATCAATTTGGCGTCTTGAACAATTCGATAAGCCTCTCCCGCAGACATTTAATCCGCTGCTCAAGCAGCCACTGAAAGCCGTCACCTTGGTATGGCCAAGTGCCTCCGAATTATGTCGCAACAATGCGATGTGGGCAGCACCCGATTTACAGCTTCACATTTGCATCGCTTATTTCAACTCTTTAAGTTATGCCGAGTGCTGATCTCTGGACTTGTCTAAAATGTAAGAGCTGCACTTATATCATTTACATTATTTGCTTGCTGTGCTTTAGCTAAAGATGCGCAGCAAACAGTCTGAACAATGCGACTCGCTCGCTGCTTCGTTTGTCTGCAGTTGCCAAAGCAAATTGAATTCAAAAAAGCTCTATTAACATTAAGCACTTCAAGCTTGCTTTGATTTTATTTAAATATATGGTACACAGTGAAAAGAAGTTGAGCGTAAATTAAATGAAAGCTATATTTGAATTTCATTTTACTAGCAGCAGTTAAGGCAGCTATAAAGATACTTATGCATTTGGAAATATGTTTAAGGCTAGAGCTTGAAAATTATAATAAATATGCTGGCAATTAAATATATTTCATATAAATTAGTGTTCAAATGTAATTGGACAAATGTAAAGTTAAATGTACTCACAATTTAAATCGTGAGAATTATAAGCAAAAAGATTTTTTTAATAAATTAAAGGATATAAGTGAATTTCATTTTACCAGCAACAGTCAATGCAGCTATAATTTTATTTATTCATTTTTAAATGTTTACTGTAGTAAAAGGCTTGAAAATTTGTAGCAAATAAAATATATTTCATATAAATTAGTATTCAAATGTAATTGGAGCAAAATAAAGTTAAATGTACTCACCATTTGAATCATAAGAATTATTAGCAAAAAGATTTTTTGAAAATTTCCTTTTTCAATTGCTATTAATATCGATAGTATACCCAATATTTTTTGCAAAAAAATCTAAAAATGTTAAAAAACTGTATTTTACTTAATATAAAAATGTTAATTAGTACTTAATGGGCTAAGACAAATTTTGTAACTTTAAAAAGGCATATTAAAGTTTTTTCATTGTTAATAAATTAAGTTTAAGTGCTGTGTACATTGAACTTTACTTTTGAACAGCTTTGTATGTGCAACTTCAAATGCACGCATGCTTTTCTCTCAGTGTAGCTTAGATCTATTTGCTTACAAGTGCTGCCCAAATATATATATATTATATACAACTGACATACTTAGCTACTTAGCTACGGTTGCATCCAAGTACATAAATAATAAATGTAAATTATTATGCTACGCTTTGCGCTGCTGTACTTTGCCTCAGTTTGTGGCAAGCTCTCTTGCTGTGTATGTGTGTGTGTGTGTCTGTGTGTGCGTTGCATACTTTTGTGGCTACTTTGCCGTTACTTAGCTGGCTGCTGAGCTCTAAAGTGTTGTAATTAAAAGCAACTGCTTTAGCTACAACTTTGATGTAATAGCTGTTGTTGTTGCCACGCCCCCTACCCCACCCACTTGAAGCTTAAGCTACTGTTAGCATTGTAAGCTGATGCTTGTGTGCACATTTTTTGCTGCTGCCAAATCACAGCGCTGGAGCAAACAAATTTAGATTTTGTTGCATGAATAAATTTGCTGTCTGCTTTGCGTATTTTCGGGGCGCTGCACTGTCTTTTATGTTGGCACATTTTGTGCTTTGTCAAACTCGTGTCATTATTCATTCATACATGATTAGACAACATATAGAACAGAGAAAGGAACAACAACGAACAGGTTTTGAGTTACACGCGGCCAAAAGTCTGCAGCGCCTTGAGCCTGTCAGGCCCAAAGCTGATGGATAGTCCGAATCAAGGAAACCGAAACGCGCTGCGGCGCATTCTTAACTTGGGGTTGTTGTCTCTGTGTGCGTGTGTGTGTGTGTGACGCAGACAGGCGTGGCATTGGCAAATGAAAATTAATGAATGAAATTTGATATAAAGACAGTTGCTGTTGATATTGGGCGCTGCTAGAGTTACCAGGTTACCGCAAAAAAAAAAAATAAACAAACTTTTAATTTAATTTATGCGCGCGCGTGCTGCAGCAAAAAATTATAAAATTTAAATAGCTTTAACTCAATTTATTAATTTCGCGTTTTAAGTAATTAATTCTGCAATTCCCGTTGCGGTGGCGTATGCTTAATACAAATTGGCATAAATTAGCCGCGCTAATTACAAATAAATTGCACAATTTTGTTTGTTTGTGCAACAACAACAAAAAATGACAACATTTTTTGTAAGCTGTACAGTAAAAAAAACAAATATGTGCCGCTAAGTAATTTGCCTATTATTAGTAATTTTAATAAATATTTGCAAAGGCAAAATTAATATTAAAGCAATTTAAATATTTTATTTACACAGCGTTGTTGTTGTATTTTTGCTTTTTTATGTAAATTGCAATTTAATGCGTGTTTTTTGCAATTGCTAATTAAGTGTCACACATAAATCAAAAGGACTCATTAATAAGGCATTTGCCTGCCCCAAACGAACGAATCGGAAACCCTTTTCTGTTTAATTTATGGCTGACAAAAGTTATGCGGCTGCCCCAAACACAAAAAAAAGAAGCAGCAGCTAGAAATAGAAGCATCAAGTTACAGTTGCCTGCCTAATTATGCTGACCACAAGCAGTTCGAAGCGCCCCTTTTTGTTTAGCTGGGCACATAAATTTAAGGCAGTGACTTTAAGCAGCGCACACACCTTTGTGGGCTACATAAATCTGCGCCAGGTGTTGCTGCCACCCCCAGCAATGTTATTAAGGCGGCAGACAGAGCGCAGACAACATGCGTGTGTGTTGGTGTTGGCTGCAAGCAAAACGCGACGCATAAAACTTTACTTTGTGTCGCTGTCTGAATGTATGTGCGTGTGTGTGTGTGTGTGTGCGTTAGTCTATGAAAAATGTCTACAAATTATAGCAAACTTGCCGTCTACCTTAAACAGCAAAGTTCATACGCTTATTACAACTTTTGGGCTGCAAGTTTTTGCGCGCGTGTGTGTGCGACAAATATGATGAGATTGATTAGGCTGTGTGTGTGTGTGTGAGTAGCGCCTGTTAATGCTCAAGTTACTTTGCTAAACTTTGCCACAATGTTAAAGTTTTATAATAAGAATATTAGTGGCAAAGCAAATTCTTGCTATGGCTTCATTTGCAACGAATTTAATACTAATAAAATATTTTATTTATTTATCAAACTGCTGTCTGCTTGTGCCCGAAAGGCTATAATTAGGCGCTGTCTCGCATAGCTACGTGACAATTCTGAATAAATAGCCTCAATATTATTTCTAAGTCTTGAATTAAGTCACTTCATTGTTGCCATAAAACATAAATTCATTTTATGTGTGGCGTGAACATAAAAATAAAAACTAACAAGGAATATTTTGACAGCGTTAGACGTCTCTAGGGAGTGGCATTATAGTTATATTAATGACGTCAAAATTGTAGGCGCAGCCCACAGCAAATTATAACAACTTTTCATTTTTCTGAGCAGCAATTCTTCGAGTCGATAACTCAATTTAATAACATAAAGTTACTGCAATGATATTAAGCATTGCTAGGGGTAGTTGTCTAGCCAAAAGTAATGCATTTCAAATAAGCCGCTAACGGTAACTTAACAGCAGCAGCAGCAGCAACTTGTCAACAAATGGGGTGAAAAATGCTTTGGCTGCCTCAGGGGCAAGTTTACTATCCAAAGCTGTGCAGCAAACAGCTCGGGCAACATCAAAGCGTCTACGCAGAATTAAATAAAGCACATTTTTGAAATTAAATATTGCCAATAAGGCTATAGCTTAAAGCTTTGCAACCACTTGCAATTCAAACTGTCGATAAATTCGAACAATTTTAAAAATATGCCTCAGCTTGTGCTACGATTTAAGTAACTTACACATTAGCTGCGCTTTTAGTTAATTTCAATTATAAATTGCGCTAATTTATACACTAATTGAATAATTTAATTCAGTTTCTTTCATTGATTCCTCAGTTTAGCTAATTGCCTGTCTATTTAGCTAGGTAACGAATTCAAGGCGCATTTTAAATGCGTCAAAAACTTTTGCCAATAAAAATAAATAAATAAATAGCAGCGCGAAAAGTTTTGGCTATAGCTAAAGCGCTAAAAAATTTACTTGCAAGCCAAACATGAGCAGCAGCAAAAACTTGACTTGGCGTAAATAAAGCAAATAAACTTGGGCTAACCAACGCAACGCCCAAAAAGTCAACTTGGCTAAGCTGCTGTTCGTCTTCTTATTGTTGTTGTTTTTCTTCTTGTTATTGTTGTTGTTGTTGTTGTTGTTGAGCAGACAAACTTGCGCTCAAGTTGGTTTTTGAGACAGTTTACAGTTTGCTTAGCAGCCAAACAAAAAACCATAGCATACAACGGGGCGTCGACGGCGTCTTAGGGTTCGCCGCTAGTGCGAAGAATATCGTTGCTTTTGTTGCTGGTGTGAATAATGTTGCTGTTATTTATGCCTCAATGCGCCACGCCCTCAACAGCAGCAGCGCCAGCAGCAGCAGCGGCAGCAGCAGCGGCAACGTCTAGGCCACAGCATAGAAGAAATTGCAATTTGCACGCCCAAAGTTTCGGGCACTTTCACTTTATGACCCACCCTTGGTTCAGCTGCTGCCGCTGCCGCTGTTTTTTTATTAAAACTTTCTTGGCCAACAACAATGGGCACATTTTTTAAAGTGTTTTTTATTGTCGCGTTAACCGACCGCAACGACTTTGCAGCAGCAGCAGCATAAGAAAGCGAAAGAGCGAGCGCAAGAGAACTTTGCGTAAGTGTAAATTATTGTTAAGGTCAGAAAGTTTAACTTTCTTTCTCGCTTGCCAAGTTTTTTTTTAGTTTGTGCTCTAGTTGCTGCCATAGTTAGTACATTTAAGTTAATGGCATTAACTAGTGTACAACAGCTGCATAATTTGAAGAACATTTCACTTAATTAACACTGGCCCCGAATGCTTTAATAAAAGTGCCACATTAACTTACAATTAACGCTGCGCCCTGGTCGAGGTCAAGCAGGCATAACCAGCTACCCTTAGAGTCGCTCTCTTTCTTGCCCTCTCGCTCTAGACAAGTGTAACTGTAATAAACATTGTTGCTTGTTGCAGCTTTAAATATAAATTTATGTGCTCCAAAACACTTTCACTTTGGCCTGCGGCTTAAGCTCGTTTTGCCGCTTGGCTTTCACTTGACATTTGAAATATGTTGACGCTTTTTATGTCGGTCAGACTGGGGACGGCAATTAAGCGGCAAATGGTGCCCCAAAAAACAAAGCTATAGAATATGAAAATACTCTGCCAATGCAAAGAAATGAAAGAAATATAAGAGCAAGCAAAGTTCGCTTATTCAATTCAAGTTGCAATTGCAAACAAATCCCAATCCTTGCATCGATCCAAGCCCAATCTATAAGTTTATCAAATCTAAAAACAAAAACATAATTTTAAATAATTATTGCATTTAATTTTAAATATTTTTTGTAATCCTTTTCTTTTATCGTTGACTGTATATAGTTCACATTAAATAAATAAATAAATAAAAATGGAAATTGTTAACATACTAACAGTTTATTTAAATATTAAAGCTGCACTAATAATCATTAGGTCAATGACCCGAGGTTTCAGCTTAGGTCTTGAGGGTGAATGTCTTAAGCTTACAATTAAAATTTGAAGCAAACTACTTTGTTTATCTCACATGCTCAACATGCTAAGAGTATAAATGCAATTCATGCAATGCGAAGCGGCAACCGCAGTTGCTATAAATTCGCTTTTGTCAGAACTGTACTTCACTTTGAGTGCTTGTCTTTGGGGCCAACTGTACTTTATGGGCGACTGGAACTGTCGTTGGCGTTGATGTTGCCCCAAATGATTTGTAGTCGACAATTGAAGATTTTTCTTTTTAAGAGCCTCACTCAGTTTGGCAGCAAAGACTCGGCTGGGAATTGGGAAATGAAATAACATTAAATTTTAATGCTACTCATAAGTTTTTCATGCACACAATGCGCAAAGGTTTAAAAAAAAGAAGAAAAACGTAGTGCGACCAACATTGAAAATGCCAAATCAGCAAAAATATGAGCAAAGTTTTTAGCTCTAATCGCAGCAATATCGATTATAGAGCTGGTTAAGCGGCAATAAATTATGACACAAATATAGCAAAGTTCATTTAAATAGTAGAAGACTGTGTTTTATGCATATAGTATATATATAAATGTTTGCTGATATTTAACTTTTGCGCATCTCTAAAAAACATTATAACCAACTGAATTGGTTTTGTGGCCAAGTTTTGAGTGCGTAACTTACCCAGGGGTGCACAAAAGGCACTAAAAGGGTTCTGCTGATTGTTGTTATTATTGCTGTGTGTGTGTGTGTGAGAGCTTCACTGAGTTATGCAGCTGGTTAAGGTGGCAAAGGGCGGCTTTGGCAAAATAAAAAGCAAATTGATTGTAGCATTGCTCAGTTATTTTTACTCTGCTCTTTTTTTTTCAATACATTTGAGATCATAAAAATATATGTGTGCTCTTAAGGGTCCTGTGGCTCACGCTTTTGTGTGTGAACTGAAGTGATTGCCATGCCTCGGATATAAATATCAGCGCCCAGCTACACCTACCCACGTGTAGTTGAGCGTGAAACGTAGAATTTATTATGTTATCGCTTCAGCGATTTACTTTATCGATTTCACAATCAGCCAGCCAAACAGCCACCCAACCCCTTCGCCCCACCACTTCAACTTAACCCCTTCAGCTTTTTGTTACTGTCGTCGTCATTCTGATGCTGCTCCCCAGATAATTTGCAGTCATGTTTGTTGCCTCTAACAAAATTTTGCTCTCTTTTGTGCATGTGTGTGTGTGTGTTTTTGTTTGCTTTACCATTTGCACATTTTTTTGTTGTTGTTGGCGGCCCTTTGTTGCCATTGACCTGCGGCATTGTCGCAAATATTATTATTTGTTTAAAATTTAAGTCGGCCAAAAAGTGACTTGATTTTGATACGTGCCCATAAGCGCCTGCGGCTAATGTCCTTAGTGATTACGTAGGCGCAGCAGCAAAAAAGGGATACGAACGCCATATCTTAAAACTGTACAACATGATAATGTACTTTTGTGGAATTTTAATAACAATTGGGTTAATGCTGTATGGGTTTATAGTACACTGAAAAATAGTTTAGAAAATTGTTGTGAATTTTTAAATTGATTGTTGTGCTATTGTAAACTGATGACTAAATAAAAAGTTTATGTGTATCTGAAAAAACGTTTAAATATAATTAATAAAAGTGAACAAAGTCAAGTTAATGAAGAAAACGTAATTTATATACTAACTAGCTTGCAAATGTAATTAAAGCCATAAATTTAAACAACAAACCAACACCATTGAGCTAAGTGCATCTTAAGTTATTTATTTTAAATCTTTTTGGACATAACTCTCTGCAACTTGCATTGCTTGATTTTAACTTAAAAGTCTGTACAGCTTGCTGTGCATACAAATTAAGCTAAATTTGTAGTCTTAAAATTAATAATAATATTTTCTTCATTTTATTTATTTATTTAATGTCAACTATGTACAGTCGAGAAAGCGCTTTACAAAAAATATTTAAAATTAAATTTAAAAATTATTTGATATAGAGTCTGCCATAGTCGGCTTTGCCGCATTTACTTAAAGTACTTTGCAGCTTTTCTTTTGATATTTGGCTTACTCCGTTTTATCTGCGAGTTACATCAGCATAAACGCGGCTTATGTATTTTTAATGAGCTGTTTAATGTCTTTGCATTTGAACTTTGATGTCTTAGCCAAAGAGTTGCCGCACTGCTCTTGGCATTTTGGCAAGCAATAAAGCGCGCAATATTCAATATAAAATTCATCAAACAACTCACGCTCCATTTTATTCTTCTTCTTCTTTGCAGGTAAGCGTCATATGTCTGGCATTTTATTATGAAATACTGTTGTCAAATTGAATTCAAGTTGTCGGCATGTTTATTTATAATCGCGTCCAGCCAAAACGCCCCAAGGGGTGCAAAAAGTGTGCATGGCAACTGTGGAGCTAACCCTGCATGTCCTGTCAGTGAATTGATAATAATTGGATTAGCGCGTCATTTGCGCAAAAGGGAGCCAACTGCAATTAGGGCGTGTAATACGCTGCCCGAAAGTGCTTACGTCATTCGTTTAAGTGTGAACTATCTGAAAAGCAGCTTGCAGACTGGTTAATCCACAAATTTCGCCTCAGCATAATTTCTGATATGGAAAATGATAGTCATACTATTATACAGAGGGTATGCGATCAGTGATATGCGTGAATGTATAGTGATGGCTCGTAATAATTTTTCAATATTCTTTGCGTTGATTTTCTTGCTCTGCTGGCGCTGGCGCTGAGAGCTATATCGCACGCATGGATTATATGAGAGCTGCTTGGACTGCACGCTGACCGGCCGAGACGTCGTGCGGGCTGCCGCGCGCAATGTCACAGCGCGATTCTATAACGTGCGTTTCACTATCGCTATGGGGCTCGGAGGTGTCTGTAGGCTGATGTCTGTAGACCTGTGGCACTCGGCTCTCGCACCGGAACCTGAGTGTCGCGATCACTGCTGAAGTGTTACTAATATGCCAATCAGTGTTTGGCACAGTAGGTGTCGCGCGGGTCGTCAGACGCGCAATCATAACTATAGTGTAGTGTCGTGGCTCGCTGGTTCGATATTGTTGGCTTAGACTGTCTTGCCATTGCAAAATTGACGGCTATATAGCTGTCATAGTACTCGGCGTATCATCGATGTTAGATCGCAGGGACTTCTTATAGGGTCTTTAAGCTCTCGATACACACCAGCACCAAGTGCCCTGTTGTAGAAGTTGTCGCTACCCCCTTTTCGTTGTCTCTGGATTGACCGGGGATTTCCCACTGCAGATGGCCATTCGTCGTCGGAGAACGCAGTGCAATAGAATGCAACACCAGTGTGTAGTAAGACTTGAATTTGCTGAGCTCGAAGCTTGAACATGGATGTCTCTCTGCACTAATGCTCAGTTTCAGCACGGGACAACAATTATAACAAGTGAGATTCAAAGATTTTTCGCGCGTCCTATGAACCCTGTGCTTTTCCCTCGACGCAGCCTGAGTCTGAGCTCGCGCGCAGCCTGTCGACCTGACTGTGGGATTATTATTAAATAGTGTGTTTCGTGCTCAGGCCAAGCAACAAAATCTTGATTGGCGGGCATGGTTCGCCATCATGACGCCCTATTACTAATTGCTCTGCTGATAGGTTATCGAACAATATTCAATCACTGCACGTCGAAAGTGCTCTAATATACTGTCGTGTTTTATGTGCTGTCGTTGTGGTTGCGGTTTGCTATATTGAATACTAGCTGGCGTGGACTGCTCCCGGGAGAGTGCTACTCAAAATTAAATGATAAGTCCTATATGTATTATACAGCGAATTCATTTGATTGATATTTGCGGCTTTATGCTCTCGTGGCAATGGTCCTCAGACTCCCGCCGCACGGCATAGAAGAATGATGAGATGCGTATTGCAAGCTGAACAGTGATCTCTCCAGTGTGCCGTGTTATGAGATTGTGAATTGGCAGCCCCCAACTGTCTCGAGCCTGGCGCTGAAGTAACACGATATCGCCTATGCTGCTGGACTCTAATTGCTGTTTATATCTTTTTTGCTCTGATATCATGATGTTAACTTCGTTATCGGATCTGATTCTCGAAAACTAGCAAGCTGTTATTGGATAAACGTCTGCAAGACTGACGATTTTTATAAGTGTATGGTATGTTAGATACTATAGCGTAACTGTGTAATATTAAGATACTCGTTAGTTTATAGTTAGGTTACGCATCTAGAAGGACTGCTGTTGCAGGTGCTAGTGGTTACAGGTGTCTAGCATCTACCAATTTCCAAGGTGGGTTCCGCTATGTTTGAGAGCTCTTTCTAGGTAATGAGCGGTAGATAGCTTAAAATCAGGTGGTAGAGCGGCTGTTTATAACAGGGACCGTTAATATGTGATGGTGTGGGCGCAATCATGTTCAGCATCAATTAGAAAAGCTCTGACTACAAAAAAGATAACGTCATATTAATCCTTTTTGGATAATCTATGCATATTCACCATGATTTGCAATTTTCTGATTTTTAAGATTTTCTGATTTTTTCCACGCTGCGAAAGTTTATGTGCTATTTATAGTGTCCAAGACAAAATAAAAAAAAATAACCAACATCTCATTAAAACCAAATCATAATATGTTCGTAAACGTGAAGAATTTAATTGCTCCTCATGTTTTATGACCATCGATCTATAGAGTTGGCTATAGGTCGTTAAAATATCCTCAGCAGCAAGAGCGAAAATTCGTTTGCCGAAGACTTCGGAGCAGTACCTATTCAAAGTTTTGGGATATTATTATATATGAACATATTTGATTATATTTAATTAGCCCAATTGCGGGTTTATTTAAAATAATTTTTCCCCCCAAAAATTATGTAAGTTTTAATTAATTTAATTGTAGGTACCAAGTTTTACCAGTATGCAATTTAAATATTTAACTTATTATGCTAAATTACATAAAAGTTCTAAGCACGGCTAATATTTAAACAAATGCTTATACTCTCGCAAATTACTTCAATTCGAGCCTAGACAGCTGATCTACTAGACAAGCAGCAGCTCATATGTGTCTTGTGTCTTTAGCTTGTCGCTTTGTGTTTTTTTCTAAGTGAGTCTTAGCAGTTAGAGCCAGCAGGCAGCAATATAATCGAGAGTCTTAATATGTCAGCATATCAATTGGAATATAATTGGACTCTGAACAGCATTTGCAATTATGTTTTTTTTAGCTTTCTATATAAGCCAAGCAATTTCATATCGATTTTCCATGCAACAACTTCCTGCATTACCTGCAGCTAACGATTTCACTAACTACTAGTAAACAAGTTGGAATTATTTATAGCAAGTCATTCAGTTTTATTTTTGGCTAACAAGCTCCAGTTAACGACTGTACTAACTGCTAGTGATGCATAATCGCACTAGAATTAGCTATGCAATGAGTTCGATTGTACTTCAGGGTTGCTACGTAAATTACACAATATTTGCTAGACAGACAGACACGCCCACGCCCCCAACGCTGGCAGCAATAACTGAAATGCGCATGAAATCTATTGAAACGTAACGAATTCTATTGAACGTGCCTAACTGTTAATGCGGTTATAATACGCCAGCGGATTATCATTGATTATGGATGCGATTGTAGCTCGACGCATGTAGCAGACAGACACGCCCAGCTGAACGAAAATAACTGTTTTTGGTAGCCCATGTTACTCATATTACAAATAGCAGCAGGCAGAGGGCGCCACTGAATTACGCGCTGTTCATAAAAGTTTGTCCGCAGCTTTTGTGTTGAGTGTGTGTAGACATAATTTCAATTTTCATTTGGTATTAATGTGTGTGTGTGTGCTACAAATTGCCGCAATGTTGTGCTGCTAATGTAGCAAGCAGCAATTTATATATGACTGCAGTATTGGCAAAATCCCAGTCGTGCGCTTTAGCTGATAGCAAACAAATGTTAGCAGGCACTGTGGTTGCATATTAAAGACGCATATGTGAGAATTTAATTTGTAGCAAAAAACACATTTAAATGTTTTTAATCATTTTCAATAAATGTTGTGCGTGTCTTTTACGTCATTTCAGTAGCTTTTAATTAAAAATAAATACAACTTCAATCAAAGCCGCATTTCCATTTACATTGCAAATCACAAAAATATATTTCAAGACAGCGACGTAGACATTAAGCAAACCAATCAAAGCACGCGCAGTGCAGCCCAAAAGAAGAAAAAAAGAAATTGCTGAAATTTAATAACAAGCAAAAAGGCAGCGCAGGCCCTAAAATGAGGCCGCAGCCCAGGAACAAATGCAAAATACAAACAGATTGTGTATTTTTTGTGGTTAGCTAGGTGGCCACTTCCGGCCAAGATGGGCAACTAACTGCCCCTGGAGCTGAGCAAAACTAGATAGACATGCGGCTGTGTGTGTGTGTGGGTGGGTCCATGGGTCGTCTTGGTCGCTGTTGCGTGCTTAATTAAATGATCATCATTTGCGCGCAATCAACGCACAAATAAATTTTCGGGCTTTTCCCAGTCCACACTTTTGGCAATTTTCTGTATTGTGTTGTATTTTGTTGCCTAACCTAAGGCGCTGTTGGGCAGTTTGTTTATTTGACTGGTTTCCGCTTGAAATTATACGCCCAAGCCTTAGCCTCAGTCGCAGCCTCAGTCGCAGCCTCAGCTTTCAGCTTTTGTTGTGCTCTTAATTAATTCCTAATTTCGCTCTAGACAACAATTCGCTTTGACTCCTTTTGCCTTGAGACGCGGCAGCGGCAGCAGCAGCTACGCGGCTTTAATTGAAAATTTTTCGCCACCCATTTTTGGGCGCTCTGCCCTGCCCAGCTGCTGGCCATTTGACAGCCGCTTTTTATACATTTGCATATTGCTTTCGCACTTGCGTCTGCCTGCCTGTTATAGCCTTGTTTATGTTATAGCCTTAACTTCAGTTGTGCGCGCTGCATAAATTTGATTGCTTGTCAGTAGCTGTGCAACTCGCAACTACAACAATGCGCTTAATAGGCCTTTAATATTTATAATGCGCACAGCGCGCATACGCCACGTATGCTGCACATCAAATATTTAGCTATCATTTTCATGCATTTAAATTGCATCGTTTGGCATTAATTTCTAATGCAGCTGCGCTCATCTGCATGCGTAATTGATGCACCAGAAAGCGTAATTCATATAATTTTCAATTGTGGCTCATTTAATATGCCATAATTTAATTCCAATTTTTTTCGATCAATGCCGCTTAATTGCATTTCAAGCAGCTGGCAAAAGTGTGCAAATGTCATTAAGTCAACATGCATGTGTTTGTCGATGTGTGTGTGCATTGAGCTGAGCTTATTAAGTGCCATTAGTTCGCTGCTCGGCAAAGCAATTAACCCAAATACGCATAAATGTGATTTACATGCGATTAGCTGTTGAAGAATTATTTTTATGATTGGCAGCAATTTGCTTGAAAGGCTTTAAACTAGACAAGAAAATTGTAGCAATAAGTTATTAGAATTTATATTGATTTGATAACTAAAATTAAATATTTTTTATTTTAATTTCACTACTGGTGAACGCAGCTAAATTATTTTATATGCACTTATTAAATTGAGCATAAATTTGTATGGCTTAAAAAACATGAGCAAACAAATTTTTTTTTTAATTTATTTTATTAAGTGTAGAACCAGTACATCAAAAAATTAATAAGCAAACAATTGGCATATATTGATCAATTGCCATTGCAATGGCAAAAATATTTGCTGATATAGCTAAAATTTTTTATACTCAGACAACATTTTAAGTTTCCTTGGGCTAAGCTGCTCATAGTTTGCTGTAGCGCTCGTTTCAATGTCATTGCTGCAACTTATGCGTGGAGCGGGAGCCAAAAGTTTGCTATCATATTTATTTACAGCGTTTTATGTGCCACAAAACTAGACCCTGGGGTGTGATAAGCGCACGTAAACAAATTCACACCCACAAAGTCTGAGGAACTTTGGCCAAATGGTTGCCTAGTGAGAAATCTTATCAAGGCAAGAGCAAGAGGCAAATAAAATAGCTGCCAATAAAAATTAAAACACAAAGCGCAAAAAAAAGAAAGAAAACATAAATTTTAAAAGCTGCCACAGAAAGTGAGAGGCAGAGAAAATGGCCATGTTTTTAGGCTAATTCTTGTGGCACGCTTCGGTTTATTTAACACGCGCCGTCGGCTAAGCGAAAAAAAGAAAAAATGAGGGCGGCGGCAATGACAAAAACAAAAATTTAGAATTTAGACAACAACAATAAGAAGAAGCAGCAGTAGTAGCAGCAGCGACAGCAGGCAAAACAAGTCATAAAGATAAAGTAAAATTTATGGCACAGCATTGTGCAGATGAAAAAAAAAATAAGTATACGCAAACTCCGTCGGAGTCGTAAGCACTAAAATTAGGTTAACGATTTTTCACTCTCGGGCTGCCACAATTGCTAAAGCAAGCAAACTAAAGCCCAAAGAGCCAACAAAACTCTCGACTGCGACTATCTTGTGCTTTTGTTTAAAGTTCTGCGTCTGTACGTATTTTTTTTGCTGGCACTGTTTGTTATACAAATGTCGCCTTTATCGCTAAACGATGCCTAAGTGAGGCAGCAGCTTCAAATCGTTGCCCCTGCCCCGCCCTTGGGGCACATTAGCCCGCACACACACACAGACTGCGCCATCGATATCCTTTGCCTTAATGTATGCTATACTTTGGGAGGGTAGGGTAAGGGTAAGCCAAAGTGTTTGCCTTTCAACTGCTGTTTGCGCTTTTACTTTCACTTCACAGATTGCCTAAATCCACAATTCAGTGTGCGGCTTTTAAATTAACAGCGCACCAAAATAAAAAAGAGAAATATACACAATAAATTCTGGTAAATATCTGCAACACAAATGTTGTATTCTTATGAAAACATTAAATTAATTAAAATTAATTGGCGCTCTGCACATATTTGCTTCGGCTTTTGGTTTTGGCTTGCAATTTATTTTCAATTTTAGTATCCTGACTGAACTGATTTCTATTTCGCTCTCTCTCTATCTATGTGTGTGTTGGTTATATAAATATTTGTGTTAGTACCACGAAAGCAAAAGCAACAGCACAAGAAAAAGTAAATACAAAAGTATCTATAGATATTGAAAAACTGTTGGGCTTGGGTTTATTTTGTAGGCAGCATAGCATATGTTGAATAGCAAGAGCTTGCTATACAATTTAGTTTGTGTATGTGTGTGTGTGTGTGTGTGGCCAAAGGTCAAGCTAGACAGCATCACTATGCTTGGGCTTAAGTTTTCCAGCGGCTTAACCTTGCGTAGGCAACTAAACTATTTGAGCTTTGCTGTTGTTTGTTGTCCCTACATATTTGAGGTTTTAAATGTTTGCTGCTTAACATGATTGATTAAATTGTTTAAACAAAAGAGCAACTTGAAATATGTCGAGTATGTTGCTAAATATTTATTAACATTACATTAATGTGTTTAACAATGATTAAACTATTATATTAACTGCATAACTCATTGCTGGCTCACATATATTTTGTAATAATTTACAAGCTGCAGAGTTTATTTTTAACAGCTTGACTATTAGCTGATTTTATTTACTGTAGTCAAGCTTTGCACTTAGTACACATGTATTCAATGGAATTAAGTAATATAACATAATAAGCAATGTTATCATTGTATAGAATTTAATGAGACTGAACTTAGTTAGTTAATGTTCAAGCTCGTTTAATTATTTATCAACTATGAACAGTCGATGGTAAACGAAAATGATTACATAAAATATTTAAAATTAAATTTATAAGTATTTAAAAATTAAGTTTTTATTTACTTTAAATTTCATAAGCTTTAAAAATATAATTATTGTGTTAGATATGCCTATTGTCAAAATCAGCATTATATAACACTAGAGTTTGTCCTTATATTAGCAAACTACTCTGGTCACACTTATATATTACTTCTTCTTCTTCTGTTTTGCTGTGTGCGACGAAAATAATTAAAATATTATATAAAATTTAAAATACAACAAACACAAAGTGACTTATACATTTTAGCAATTCAAACAATTATAGTTCAACTAGTCTAAAACCACAACAGTATGTCGATTCATTTCCGCGAAAGTATCGTATGTCAAAAAACCAGGAGAGCGTTTATAATGATTTATTTCTGGTGTAGCCTTGCACAAATTCAAGGAAGTAAATCATTATATCTTTATAACTATAGAGCATATCATTCTAATATTTATCCAGATTATAAGAGATAGGACTTAAAACAAGTTTGCATCGTAATCTCAATTTCAATAAAAATCGACATACGATAATTTCGCGGAAATGCGTCGATGTGTTTGCAATCTCTCGTGGCGGCTTTAAAAATTTCTTTCTTAAACGCAGCACTCACTGAGAGCGATTAGCATTGGTCTAGTTAATGAATACCAATGCTGAAGGCAATTACTATTATTAACAATTACTAATGTTAACTAAAGCAAAACATACTTCATTATTTTACTTTCCATAAATAAATAAATGCGACGCTAATCAAACTGAAAGTAGCAGATTAGCCCATTAAATTTAGAGTCTGGCTTAGCATTTCCTTTAACTGGAATTTGTTTTGTTTATGATTCTGAAGCGACTTCCTCTCTCTTGCTCTCTCTCTCTCTCTATCTCTCGCTCTCACTCTCTATCTCTCACTCTCTATCTCTCACTCTCTCTCTCTCTCTCTTTCTCACTGTCACTTTAAATTGCAATCATCTAATCGTTTAGTCCTGTCTGCTGTGTAGTCTGCAGCTTTTAAAGTGACAAACTCAGCTTGAATTGCTTTACTGCTAAACATAACTGCCTTGCCTGGCAGCTCTGCTGACATATAAAACTGTGTATTGCAATTACTTTTGCCCGAAAGTTATCAAGCAAATACTTTTTTGTTTAAATATTTGCATTTTGTTTTCTCGTCAGTGCATTTAACGAGTTAAAAGCCTCAAACTTTATATGAAAAAGCAGCCAATGTTACATTCCATGCAGTTGCCACTTGCGGCTTTTGCTTGCAACTGCACATTGTTGTGCTTGTTGTTGTTGTTGTTATTGGAAAATGCAATTTTTTTTTTGGTAGCTGGTCGGCGGCACAGCTTGCGGCTGCTTTTTTGTTTAAGTTGCAAGTGCTGCGCGCTTTTGTAGTTAAACTTCTTTTTTTTTGCGCTGTGACGTGCCCCAGGGGTGCAGTTACTTTAACTCGTTGTAGTGCTTAAATTGTTAAATAGTTGGATTTAGACTAAACTGCAGTCAAACAATGCGGCAAAGAAAATGCATTCGAAGCTACAAATTTTAATCGAGAATGCAGTCGAACTTCGCACACCTGCAATACAATTGGAGTTCAGAAAATTCAAAGCACAGTCATGTCTAACATGCTGTTTGCATTGCAATTCCTTTACGGTCTGCTGAGCAGCAACAGCAACAACAACAGCAACAAGAGCAGCAGCAGCAGCAAAAATCTGTAGCTGTTGACGTTACATTGTTGCTGGCAGCGACGGCATAAATATGCTAAAAATGTAAATACAGCAAAAAAGATTGCAGAGCTCACGTACTGAGAGCTGGGAGTGAGCTGCATGCGTTTTCATTTCAATTGAATGCACGCCACAGGACGTATGCGTAATATTTCATATATGCTGCCTGCCTGGCCTGCCCTGCCTGCCTGTGTATATATATAACATATAACTGGCATATTGATGCCAGTAAATATGCAAATTGACTGCAATTTTAATGCAATTTGGATTGGCCCAGCGGCGTTTTAATTAAAAGCGATACGCAAAATAAGTCAAAAAGCAAAAAGAAAATTGATAAAAACTGATTTACAATATGCAAAAGCGCATGGACGCTACGGTAGTTAAGAAAATGTATTTCACTCAAAGGTAAATACACACAACTGACATGTGTGTGTGTGTGTAACAATAGTCGCTGTGTGTGTGTGTGTGAGTCTCGAGGGCGCAACGTGTAAACAAAAGTTTTTAGACTTTACTAAGATAAGCGCTCAACTGTTTGCCTGTGTGTGTCTGTGTTGTGTATGCTTTGCTGTTAATGTGTGTGTGTGTAACAGACGCTGACAGTTTACATGGCAGCAAAGTTTCAAGAGTTTAGCCAACAAAACTGCCAAAAGGAATTACACAGTGGGGAAAAAGCCAAAAGCGTCACGCGGTCGCCTGATTATAAAAAAAGAAAAGCAAAACGAGAAAAAGAAAACTTTGAGCTTCGCCCAGGTACTGCTCAGGTACGTCAACTTTGGCAACTTTGATTAAAAATTCCACTAATAAACAAACAAACAACACGCAAACAAATAAATGTTACTCTTGTTGTTTTTTATTGTTCACGCACAGTGGCGCCATCTAGCGCTAACAATATTCAAGCTGCGTTCACGTGTCACGTGCAAATGTTTTACAAATTTAACAGCACAGTGAAGTGTGCATAATAACAGCGAATTAAACATTTAAATAATTATGTAAAATTCGCACTCATAAGTCTTTAATGTTCAATTAATTAAATGCATAAATGCATTAAATTGTTTGGCATATTGAAATATTTTTATCTCTTCATTGCAATTTGATCAGCATTCAAAAGATAATTATCGAAATTATGCTCAGCTGTCAACTACTTTTGCTTTATGTGCAAACTAATAAATAAATAAAAATACAGCGCACTATGGTTCAGATTTTTTTTAACATAAAGTCTACTAATAAAGCTAGGGACTTGAAATTTGGCATGAACTTTATTTAGAATATTTTAGAATTTTGTATTTTTGTATTTGTATTTCAATTTTTATAATTTTTATTGTTGGAAGACTAATTTTCAACAATTTTCGATTAAAAATTCACCTGCAACATGTGAGTTCTTCAAGAAAAGGGGGAAAAAGAGGGCAAAACTATTACTGCGTGTTCAAATACGATGCTTATAAGAACAAACATACCTAATTAGTTTTTCTCAGTAAGCCTCAGTTTGTTAGTTACACTCTACGAAAAGTAGAGAACGCATTTAAATTGTTTACACAAATCCACATAAGCACTACCAAAAAACAAGGACTACACATAAAAATACTATTCAAAATAGATAGTTTTAGATTATACCTTTAGCTTAATTTTACATTGTTAAATTATTTTTATTGACGCAAAATTATTTAATTGTAAGAAATATTAAAATCATGTCAAACATTTTTTTTTCGTTTAAGCATCTGATTCATTGCTGACTTTTAAGAGCTCAATAAAAACTTAACTTTATGTAAATAAATATTTTAAAAATTATATTATATGTGTGCCATGTATTTACTTAAAGATTGCAACAGCAAAAAGTCAAAATTCTTACATTGAAATTTATGCAAAATATTAACAAAATTTTAGTTTATGCTGCGAAATGTTTAATTTGACGTTAAGTTAAGTTAACTAAGCTCGCAGTGCAAACAGCTGCTGCGTTCAATCAGCTTACATTAGCCAGTGTCTACTGTACTTGCATGTACCTACTGTAGCTTTACTGCTGCTACCAACACTAAGACGTTGTCCAAACTTTGAACGCTCAATAAACATGGCGTTTAACAAAAAACTTTTTATTTTTATATAAATTCCTTTTTATTTCTGTCAGTTCTTTGCACTGCACTTGTATGCGCGCTGTTATGCTGTCTGTGTGTGCTCGTTTGTGTGTGTGTGTGTGTGTGTGTGTGTGTGTAGCGCCATTTTGTTGTGTAAACTTGTTTGGCTGCGAATGCGGCAAAAAGTTTGAGAGCTTGAGGTTTGAGGTTTTGCCGCTGCCGTTTTGTAAATTTTATGTGCATTATATTTGCAAATTTGTGTTGTTTATTTATGCGCGAAAGCGCAATGCAATGCACACACCCACACATACGAGCGCCCACATGTGAGTAGCGAGCAGCGCTTTTGGGTTATTTGCTCGACTCTGTGTGCTGCTGCATAATGCGCAAAGTTTTTGTTGAACTTTGCACTTTAATTGCAATTGGCGCGTAGCTTGTAAATTGTTTGCAATTTATTAATTAAATAAATGCCAATTAAGGCAACACGCAGCCAAAAGTAAGTTAATAGCGCAACGTTAAAATGGCGCTTGGCTTATTGATTGATTGGCTGCTATTGTCTCTGCGCTTGGCTTTATATGCTAATTAATTTCAATTTGTGCTGCGTATACTTGATATGTGGCTATGCATGCAAGCGCACTAATACGCACCAGTTAGCAACTATAAACAACAAACAAATAAGCCAGCTTATTAATAAATTATTTCATTTGAGTTGCAAGCCAATCTATTGACTTCTCAAGCAGCAGCAGCAGCAGCAGCAGCACTCAGCACTTGACTTGGCTCTACAAATATATTTAATGCCATATAATAAATGTCTTGCACATGCTCTTGACGCTAACTATAGCTCTGTCTGTCTGTCTGTTCGTCTGTCTGCAATTTGTTGAGTTTGCTTGTTAAGTGCAAGCTGCTGACAGTTGCTCGTAAGTGCCACATTTTGTCTTGGGGGGCAGCAATTGACGCGTAACTTTATTTCGTGCGTTTTATTTGTTTTACAATTTTCTTCAATTATTTTAATGCAACAAATATGTAGCACGTAGCAATGGAATTTGGAAGCTTTCAAGCCGCTGCGACTGACTGACTGACGAACTGACGAACTGAATGTTTTTATGACTTTTACTTTTGCCAGTTTACGACGCAAGCTTCAGTTCGTTGCAAAATTGTGTCACATATACAAATGTGTGTGTGTTGAGTGGCATGTTGCGCGCGTGTGTGTGTGTGTGTGTCAATCTGCTGGAGACGTCGCTGACTTGCCGCAAGAAATCAATCAAAAACTGCCGCAACAAAAATAACAAAAGGCGCACCACACGCGATGCTCATCAATTTGTGTGTCATTGAAGCATGTCCTCGCATAAGTCCTTCATTCACACACACACATACACACACACAGAGACATGTGGGCGTGCTGTCTATCTGTCTGGCTTTTGTGTTTGCTTAGTGCAGTGCAAACAAAGGACAATGCCTGACATCTCCCCCACCCTGAAATGTATGCTATGTATTTTTGTAGCTCGAGCTGAGCAACGAGTTGCATTCTGTGTTCTGTTCTTTTTTTTATTGTTCTTGTTGCCAGCAGCTAACATGACTGACACACTTTTCATGCTACAATAAGCCATTATAATGAATGTAACCAGACTGTAAGCCAAAAAACTAACACACATTTTGTCCTGGGCAATAAGCAAACGGCAAAGCGCACAAGCAATTGCAGTCTACTCAGCTCTGTCACACAAATGCATTTCCAACTTTAAAATTACAGCAAGCTAACAAAAAAATAGCAAAAGCTTGTAACGTTAATGAATCTACGACTTTTCGTAAGCACTTTGCCATACAATGAACATTGTATTAACTTTAAGTTGCCAAAAATGCATTTGCCTGACTTAAATTAGCTAGAAATATGTGGCAGCAATTTAAATTACAATCGAGGCATATAAATTGCTACATTGCTGTATGATTGACAGCAAATTGTAGCGTGTTTGGCATTAAATTGAAATGTTTTATTATTGAATTTGTATTGTAAGATTGAGTGAAGTAGAAGGCAGTGAATTGCTTTTGAGTTGTGACAACTGATTTCGTTTGAAAAGGAATTTTAACACTAACATTAAATAAATTTTTAATGATTATGCTCTAAGCTTTATGAAATTAATCAAAAATAATAATTTGATATAAAGAATATGCTAAAAATTGAAAAAATAAACATTACACTGTAATTTTTATAATATTTATTTATTTATTTTAATTGTAGCCTAGAATTAAATTTTAAATTTACAATTGGTATAGCCAGTGCAAAAAACACCTTCAGGCTGAATTTTTATAATATAACTTACTACGCTGCCTGTTTTTTACAACTTAATTTAGCTGGAAATTTATATATTTGTATTTATTGATAAGATTTTAAGTCGTAGCGTAGTTTGTTATGCGTAATATTAGCAAATATTTAATATATTTTTTACTTGCGTTGCAATCAATCTACATATCTATATATGTATATATTCCTAAAGCTATATCCAAGCATTGCTTTTTCATTCTTTGTCCTACTTGTTTATACAAAAGCTGTCAACTTAATTAATTGCTATATAGTTAAGTCTGCTGAAGCTTTGACTCGTTGCATATTAAAATTATAGTTATTAAATTAATTAATTAATGACATATTTTCAATGTTTGCGCTACATAAATATAAAAGTAACTTAAACAAATTAAATTGCTTGTATTATTTTATTCGTTGCTTGCTTAGAATTTAAATTTATTTAGCAGCTGTGACGCAATGCAAAGCCAAAGGCTTGCGGCAACTTATAGCTGCTCATTTGTTGCTTAAGCAGCAACACAATAACTAAATTAATGCGTTAATAAATTTATATGCAGGCCTAAGCTTATCCCAAACTAATGCTGATGAGAAGGCAAAGAGAGTGAGAGAGCTTAAGTAATTGGCATAGATATGAACACACGGCTACAGTTGCAGCCACATGTGGCACACACACACACACACACACACACACAAGACGAATGTTTCAATTGGCCATATAGAGACATATGTATATAGACGCATAGATGGCTGCTCAGCTAGACGGACAGGCGAGCTTAGCAACCCTCATTTGTCACGTGATTTTATAAACTGCAAATCTTGAACGTGCTGCTGCTGTTGCAACAATAGTTGCCCCATTGCCTTGTTATGTTGCCGGTCAATTTCGTGTGTAATCCTTTTGAGCCTTACACACACACACGCACACAGAAGTGACAACTCTAATGCCAACTTGTTTGTTTGCCTACATAATTGCCCCAGTTGAGGGCGTGTGGGCGTGCCGCATTGTTGGACTCTTAGGCCTTTGGGCTCAGGCTCAAGCCTTGCACGAATTTATATGTGAGCATTAATTGTAAAAGCCAAAGCCGCTGTGTGTGTGTGTGTGTGGCAAGTGCAATGCAAATTGTTGTGGCTTGCATAAGTTTTGGTGGTCATTAAAATAAATGACGAAATTTGTTGCCAAATTTAGAATTAAGGTTAGCAAGTCAGTCAGCTGGCAAAAGTTATCAAGTTGACATTTAATCAAGAGCAAGAAATTCGTTGCCAGCTGAGCCAGCCACACTATAGAAAAATCTACATGAGAGCTACTGAGTAGTTTTGACATATGCAGCGATTGCATGCGGCATATGCGGCGTATGCGTAACACACACAATTGTAAAGCTCTTGACATCTGCTCGCATGCGTCTGTCACTGGAGTCTGCTGCACGCTGCTCTCGCTCTATGTGTGACAATGTTGTAGATAGTCAAATGTAGCGCACACGTTTTGCATTTGAAATGGGGCGAGTCTGATTGTGTCTTCTGCTCATCATGACTGCAGTCAAACACACGCACACGCACTTTAAAATTTAATTTTGCTGCTTAAATTGGCTGCATTATGCAGTCAGACTATATTGCGCATACGCCTGGTTAACCAACGAAATTAGCAATATGCAAATATTTATGCAGCTCAACAAATTATATTTATACTCCATGCTGTGCTCGAGTCTAGCAGCTGTGTGTGTTTTTTAGTGCAACACGCATACGCCAGGTGTGCGCTTGCCTTTTTTTTTGGTTCGCCATGTAATGTATTTATAGCATGCGCTCAGATTTCTCACACTGTCTGTGTGTGTGTGTGTGTACTGACAAGCCAATTAAATTTGACATATATAATTAAGTGCGATTGCCAGCGGCAAAAGAAGTTTGATATATTGAGCTGGCTGGCTGCTGAATTAAATTTTTAATTAACATTAAATTGCATCTATTATGGCAAAGCTGCTTATAAAATAAATTGCGCTTAAGCTTTAATGCAATTAAAGATTTATTTTACATGCGTTTACACACTTGAGGCTGTGGCTATATAAATAGTTTATTTAGTTTTATTGCTGCTTGAGCAAACTCAACTAAAGTGCTGCTGAAATTTTCTGCAATATAAATTTGCAAAGACTACGAGACGGAGACCAACTCACGTGCTGACAGCAATGCCATTTGCATAGCCGTTGAAGTTGTCTGCAGTCATTTGGCTTTTGTTTTGCTTACTTTTATTTTTTGATTGTGACTTGCTTAATGCGCAGCTATTAAATACAAATTTATTGCCTATAATTAAAATTCGTGCCAGACCAAACACAAACGCAAAAAAATTGCACAAAACTGAAAATTCAACAGCTATATGCGCGGAAATCGCTGGAAATCGCGCGTGACACAAAAAAAGAAAAGAAAAATATAGCAATTTATATTTGCACAGCTCTCTCTCTCTAGCGAAATTGCAGAAATAACAAAAAGCGAAATGTATGTCAGCTGTGCGTCACGCAGCTTTTGAAATGAAATATATAAAGCTATACAAATGTGTCATATTGCCACGCATTTATTATTAAACTTACCTGACTTTTGTGCGTGCTAAAAAGCAAAACAGATTTTCGTTGGTCATTTAGCTGCTGATGAATGAAAACAGTGCATGAGTCATGCGAGGGCTGCTACAGCAAAAGCGCAAGTGCGTTCAACTAAGTTTGCATTACTTTTGCAGCTTTCCTCGCTTTTCATTTGCTCGTTGGCATAGCGCGCACTTTTATGCTTTGCACATTTACTTTTTGTTTTTTGTCAATTTAGCCATTTTGTATTAATTTGTTGTTGGCGATTTTCAATTATGATACTGGCAACAATTTGCTTTGCTGGCTGGCTGCTGTCCCCCACGGCGTATGCGCAATGTGCACAGTTTCATTTCGAGTCAAACTGTTATTTATGTGGCATACGTGGCATGCATTTTACTTCTCATTCGGGGCAGGTTTTGGCATTTAATGTGCATAATTAAGCATTAATTACATTCGCATTGCTCACGTCCCTTTTGGCTTTAACCTTGCCACACGTCGCTGCAGCCCACAGAGATCTGTTTACCACGGCATTGCGGCCATTTAAGCGCCAAACCATTCACACAGTTTAAGCATTTAATTGCAAATTTATTATGCTTATTTAGTGGCCAGCTCGCTGGTCGGCCAGCTCGGACATTTAATTGATTGAGCCTGCGTGTCCATTGACTGAAAGTGCAAGTGACGCGCGCGCCAAAGTTCAATGCTACAATTTAAATGCTAAGCAACAAAATGAAGGCTGCGCTGCCTTAATCTTGTTAAGAATATTGTGCATTAAACATATTTGATTTTCTCTATATTTATTCATATTTAAATAAATTTCAATTGACTCAACTGCAGCAACGAAAATGCATTGAAATGAATTTTATTTAGACAAATTAGAAATTGCATAGATTTTATTTCATATATGCAACAAATAGTCAGCCTGTGTTTATTGTTAACATAACAAAGTTTATTGCGCAAAGCTTTTATTTAAATTTTATTTATATATCTTGGTAATAAATAAACAATAAATTGCTTTTAAGCCAATTTATCAATTGCAGTCAACTGTGCGCTTTGGTTATAATAAAGTAAATTAAAGTAGAGTTGCTTTTAGCTAAAAGAGTAAGCAAAGTTTAATTAGTATTGCTATTTGCTTAGCACTTGTCTGTTCCATTAATAAGGCGACTAAACAGGCACCAGCCCCTGGAATTGCCTATTAAAGACCCAGGCTAAGAATCTAAATCTAATATGAATAGTCAAAAATAAAATATATTCCCTAGCTTAAGTTACAACATAAAATCTAATAATTGTCCTTGTAGACAAAGATTTCAAATAAACAATCAAATAAACTTTATTTCTGTACTACTGAACAGTTTTATTAATAATGAAGTTCTATTAATAAATAACTTTTACTTTTATTTGCTTACCGATTTCTGTTCTACTGAACAGTTCTATTAATAATGAAGTTCTATCAATATTTAATTATTTTTATTTGCTTACTGCTACAAGCTTAACATCTTTAACTCAAGATCTCATTGCTGCCTTGATCTATATTCGAAATGCAGGCCACAGTTTTAAGCTCAATCATGTCATGTATCCTTTTTACTTTTGATTTGTTTTTGTTGCTGCCAGCCCGTTTGGCTTCTATGTCATGAGCCAAGGCGCATGCAGCGCTTTGCAGATTATGCTTCATGCATTTATTTTGCTTCTCTCTCTCTCTCTCTGTATCTCTTGCTACTTTCTTGTCAGTTGTACGGACTGACTGTCTGTCTGTCTGTCTTTCCAACAAAAAGTCATTTTCAATGCCCATTGCCGCAAGTAATTTAAAACGAGCGCTGCGCTCCAATTCGCCTTTGGGCAATGCGCTGTCTTTTTGGCTCAACGAAATTGTCACACGCTGCTGCGGCAGTTGCTGGCTACGCCTACACAAGCAACTGCCACGCCCACCTTTTGGCACAGTGCAGCGCAGCCTTTGAAGTTTCCGTTTGCTCTGCTCTGTGGTTTTTTATTTGCTCGCTCTCTCGCTCTCTCTTTCTCTGCCTTGTGTGTTGTGTTATGTTGCCTCAATTTTATCTTTCTCATTCTCTGACGCTCTCGGGCACTGGCGCTGGCTTTTATTTGTCTTCAATTAACATTGCAACATGCCACTTGTGCCAGTTCTTGCTTCTTTTTTTTGTTTCGTTTTGTGCTGCGTCTTGTTTCATTGCCGTCTGTTATTTGGTTTTATTTTTTTTTCAAAAATACTTTTTCTTTGCATTGGCTTTGGCTTTCTTTTTTAGCTATGTGTTTTTTATAGTTTCCACAGTGTGTCAGCTTATTTATTAGTTTTACTCTCTCTCCCACTCTCTCTCTTGCTTGCTTTTAATTTACAAGTTATTTTTTTTCTGCTTTGACAAAACTGTAACGACGGCGGCGGCGACTAATGAAAGCCTCAACTACAAAGCATATTTTTGTGCCTTTTCAACTTTTGCGCTTTTGTGCAATGCCGCTGGCAACCGAGAAGCGGCAGCAGCAGCAGCAGCAGCGGCAGCGGCTCTTAGCATAGGTAGCCAGCGCCAAATTGAAGTAGCTTGGCCAAGCGCAGAACGAGAACGAAACTGTGTCAAATGCAATACTTGCTTATTATTTATGCTTTTGATACGTCTTTTCCTTTTTCTTTGCCGTTTTTGTTGTTGTTTTTCGCTTTGCTTGTGCTTTCTGCCTTATTTGCCTGGCACTTTATATAATTGACAAATATTCCTTAGCATACTTTTGGGTCAATTGGCAATAATTGGAATTGTTGCTGCAATATTTTATGAAGATTAAAAGCGTGCGCTGCTCAAATATAAGTTATTTACTATAAATGTATATAAATTTGTTATTCCCATGCGAGCAACAATAAAATACTAAAAATAGTTTGTCTTTAGCTATCGATAGCGATAACTTAATACAAATAGCTAAAAGCTAAAATGCATAAGCTGGACTTAATAGTTTATTGCCTAGCAGCTATTAATTGGAACTGTTGAAATCTTATGTAATATAGCCGCTGATATCGTTAATATTCATATTTGCTATATAAAATATATTTGAAAAAACTGTGCACATTTTTTCATTCAAAACAAAATTGTTTTAAAAATAATACCAACTAATTCTTTGACATGTGTATTGCTCAACTTGCTTCTGTCTAATTGTGACAAAAGTTTTTGTCGCACACAAAAATAACTATAATTGGTTTTGTTTATAAGACCAAGTTGTATATGCTAGAAATATAGAAAAAGTTAAGGTTCTGTTTTCTTTTTCTGTTTGACTAATTTGGTTTTTAACAGTAATTTTTGTTTTAATTTTACAAACAAGTTTGTTGTGTTTGGCAAACGTTTTGATATCAGCGAAGTGACTTGCTGCTGTTTGAATTATTTTCTGGTTTCATCTTTGCTAAAAGTGGCAAAACAAAATTAAAAGCGCTACATAATCATTGACTAATTTCTATATAAAAATATTGCTTGTAAAAAATATATAATTAATATATTAGCGCATTGCTATTAAACACTAGTCATAGCTTAAGCAGCTGCATTGAAGCTTAGCACTTGCAGTTGTAGCTGCGCGACTACTGCGCGTATACTTAATACAGTTTTAAGCTGTTAGCGGCGCTTAAGACTCATCAAGGCGTTGAGTGCTGCTGCTGCAGCTGCAAATGTTTTCATCCTACTCTTAACCATTTTTTGCTTTTGTTGTTTCGCTTGCGCTTAAAGCTCATTAAATGCAAATGACTCATTCAATTTGTTTGTGTTTGTTTTTGCTTTTGTTGTTGCAGGTCGCACACATAATGCCAACTATGCGCTTTACCACACCGGGCAGCCAGCCACAGCGGGCGTGAAGCAATTTGCCGAAACGGGCAAAACGGAGCTGCTCGATAGCAATGCCGGCGAGCAGCAGCAGCAACAGATGCAAAAATCCACAGCAGCAGCAGCAGCAACAGCAACGACAACAGCGAAAAGTGCTGAGCGCAGCGTTTTCGATGAGTTTAACATGCCGGCAATTCAATTGGGCGCAGGACGCAGCGAGGCCAAAGTGTTTGTTGACAGCAATCACAGTTTGGTGTCGCTAATGACGCGCATTGTGCCCTCGCCCGATTGGTTCATAGGCGTCGATTCGTTTGAGGTGAGCAGCTCAACTAGAAATGCATCCAACCACTCACGCCCACTCCCACTCACTCCCACTTTGTATTGTTTTCTGTCGACAGCTATGCGTGGGCGGCTCTTGGATTGATACAGTTACCGTTGAATTGGATCCACTCGATGCGGGCACCGACAATGGCTTCACCTTCACCGCCCCTAATTGGCCAACATCACCACAAGGCGTCATTTATCGCATCACCTCGCGCTATCCGGCGCATCCAGCCGGCAGCTTCTACTACCCGAAGAGCAAGCGCCTGCCGCCCATTGCCACCTTTCAGTTTATCAAGGTGAGAGCTCTTTAAAAAAAAAAAGATGTGTAAAAAAAATGCTCTAACAAGTTAATTAACTGCAAATTAGCAGTCAAAATGTTGCCAACATTTGCACTCCTAATGACTTTTCATGTGGAGCACACAGCGCGGAAAAAAAAACGAACCAGAATCAAAGTGCTAATGAGCCATTAGCATTACAATGGCGTCAAACATGTGTAATGGCGTTGCGTGCATGTGTGTGTGTGCATGTGTGTGTGTGTGTGTGGCCCAGGGGCGTTACATATTGCTGTGGCTGCGTGTTAACGCGGCTTCATAAATCAGTTCAGCTGACCACACAGCTGGCTTTTGAGCTAAATGGAGCGAGAGAGAGCGAAAGAGAGAGGAATACAGAGCAAGCGAGTCAGCGCTGAAAAAACTGAACAGTAGCAAATGCTATGCTAATTACATACAAATTATAATTTGTTGCTAAAGCTTTAAGCATAACTTAGGCAATTAGTTCCACTTAGCAATCGTTAAGTATGCAGCGTAACAATTATAATAAAATTCAAATTTTATAAGCAATTTGTTAACCATTAGAAAGTATCAAAATGAAGCAAAGCTTAGCCAAAATTAAAAGTAAATATTAGATTAAAAAGATTTAAATAAAATGTATATAGATTTGATCTACATATGTTTATATATGAACGTCGTAGCGCCAGCAAAGTTTATATACTTTTTTCAATTTTTTCATTAGTTATTGTTGTATTACAGACAGAATAAAGATATAATATATTTTAAGAGGCATAAGCTAGATTGAGGAAAAAGCTAAGGTAGAATAAGCTAGATTCAAAATTTGCGTCAAAATTCATAAAACAGTTGAAATATGAAGTCGAAATTCATGAAATTACGAAATTACAAATAGTAAAAGTAAAAAAAAAAATAATAAAAATATGCTAGATTTCAGCTATAAGCTGTCGCGTAATTATAGCTCGCATTATGCTTCGTTAAAGTCGCCACCATTTAGCCAACATGCGAGCATATATCTTATATATATATATGCTATAGGTTATATAAGTGCCGACACAATTAGTTGAATTGAATTATTTTTTGCCAACAAGCTCAACTTGATATCAACACTTTAAGCTATGCAATGCAAATGAAATTGCCATCAAGTTGCGTTTACAATTATGAATTATAATCAAAATTATATCGTTTTGCTAATTGTCAAAACTATTTCAAGCTATTTCAAGTTGTTATTTGTTAAAGTTAAGCAAGTCTTAAACTCATTTAGAGCAATTTGCACTCGAAGCTTTAAGGCTCATCTATCTATAGAGCTTTATGGGAATGTTTGCTTTAAATTTTATCAACTAATTCTATTTATTATTTTGTCAACTTATGGACAGTGAGATAAAAGAAAAGGATTACAAAAAATATTTAAAATTAAATTGGCGTAATATGTAAATTAACAGGCCTGACTGTTTTACTCACTAAACCAAAATCGTATCATCACCTATATTAGAAATTTAAAAAATTGTGTATATCGGAGAATGCTAATTAGAATGAATTCTAATTAGAATGTTAGCCTTAGAGAAGTGGGATTCAGTGTTAATAGTGTTTGGAAAGAGCGAAGTATCGTATAATGTTAGTTATTGACAGTTAACTGACAACTGCAGATGGCAAACGTGAATAAAGGGAATAGAAAAGTTTACATGGGAAGTCAAGAGGCGAGCTGCGGTCTTTTTCCTTGGGGAACGTCACACGCGTAACATCAACGGAGACTTCGCCAGTAGTGAGTGATAAAGTAAAAATAAGTGAAAATGACTGTACATAATAGAGAGAGTCGAACCCAACCCCGACATGTATTAGCTGTGAATTTATTTTTAATGTAAATAGCATTAAAAGTAAGCAGCAAACTAAACTTAAAGCAGCTTGAAGCTCGATTTTGCCAGCACAGATTTCTCTATTAAAGGCAAGCGGCACAGCCTTTGCCTTATGATTGTTTTAGCTGCACAATAAATTCTCTCTAGGCTCTGCCATTTAGTTTGATAGCTTAACTCTTTGTTGCCGTAGCTAATTCTGTAGCACAATAAATTCTCGCTGAGTTCAGCGCTTTCAGTAATTTAGTTCGATATGTTGCAGCAAGTGCTCTCTAGAGAGATTTTATTTCTATATTTTGATTAGCTATAAAATCAGCGAGAGCTACATGAATTACTTTCTTTAAGGCTTTAGTTTGATATTTCCTCACTGACTTTCGCTTTCCATCAACAGCAAGCATTCAATAAATTGCTGCTCAATGCGCCAATACATTAGCCACTTGACATAAGCGTGGACTGCGTCTCTTATGCCATCCATAGGGCCGCATTGCAGTTTACCTTAATAAACGCTAATCCATTAGCTGCCACAAATCGTGAACGTGCAGCCATTTGGCGCACAATAGTAATGCAAAAATTTGCTATGCTCTTAGTGTTCGACTGTTGTTGGTTCCAACCCTTAAAAGCGCCACTAAAATCATTGGCAATGGACGCAGCCACATTCGAAGGCTTTGTAATTATATGTTGGACAACAATGTGTGTGTGTGTGTGTGTGTGTGTGTGTGTGGCACTTACCACAATGCACACGCCTTGAGCGTTCAGCACTTGCCATGCCACGCCCACCGCCCCCAAGCAGTCGCACAACTTAAGTATAGCGTGGCGCTCATCAAAATTGCTTTTATGTATAGCCCAGAGACGCACATAAAATTTACGTCCAATGTTGCTGGCAGATGTTGCGACTACGTTTGCATAGTTTAGTTGCCTTTAGGTGTGTGTGTGTGTGTGTGTATGGGGCGTGGCACACACATACACATACAGTACGTGTGGTCATTATTCTTTATTTGTTGGCCAGGCTGCTACTTTAATGCCCATTGTTGTTGTTGCTAACGCCTTTTTGACACTACTAATTCTAGTTTTATTACGTATACGCATTTCTTAAAGTGTCCTACTCCTTTCTATTGTAATGTGCGCGCCTGCAGCTTGAGGTAATGACTGGCGCCAAGATTGCGAATAAATTTTATGACTTAAGCCATGGCATGGCCTAAAATAAAAGTTAACTCGAGCTTGGCATCACGATTGGGCTACTTTTGTTTATGGCTAACGAAATGGAAAGTTATTTACGCATAAGATAGCGCGTCTGACTCGCTTAATAGCCAGCACATGTGTGTGTGTGTGTGTGTGTGTGTGTAATTATGTGTTGATTTGGCTGCAGCATTAAATTCTTAAATATTTTTTGGCTGTTTGTTGCATGCCACAAATATTTGTGTGTCATTTGGCATTGTAATCTCAACAGCAATGGAATGTTGAATGTTTTTTTTTTTTTTTTTGGTTTTCATTGTGTAGCTTCAGCCTTTGTGGTGACTGAGGCTTGAGTCGCTGTAATCCACAAGGAATTTCACAGCTTGCGCTTGTTGCACAGATTATGTTTGTGTGTGTGTGTGCGTGTGAGTTTTAATGCCACAAAAGCAACACGCGCTGCGTTGTTTTGGCTGTCGACGCATTTCGCCAAATGGATTCAGTCCAAAAGGTAGTCGCTGATAAGCTCAAAGCTCGCAGCATGGCAAAAACAAAAAAAAAACAACAACAAAAAGCAGCAGCAACAAAATGTGGCAATAACAATGCCCGCGTGGCGTATAGAAAATGACAGCAGCCCAAACAAATAAATTAAAATGCGCGACAGCGTGCCAACAAAAGTTCTGCCCCACACACACACAGTAAGAGCCGCCCTCGAGCCACGCCCACAAACAAATACGCACACATAGCAATATTATTGTTGTAGCTTTAGACAAAGCAGCATTGGATGCTGTTTCTCTGTCAATATTTGCCGCAAATTGAAATTAGCAGCGTGTTAGACGCACCTGTACTGCTATTTGTATGTGTGTGTGTATTTGTTTGTGTGTGTTGCTGTGTGTGTGTGTATTTAGCTGAAAGCATTGGCTTTGTGGATGCCATGCACATAATCCGCGTAAATTAATATGCCGCACACACTCAACGCGTTGAGTTTGCGGTCCTAGCTGCCCAACTTACAATTTAACGCTCATGCTCTCTCTCTCTCTCTCTCTCTCTAGCTAAAGGAGTACGAACTTAGTGAGGTATTCAACATTGCCGAGGACGATCGCAAGTATGAAACGGTGCAGACCCAAACGCATCTGGATGCGGAGCACAATCACGTCGAGATGAACAACGAGCTGTCGGCGAGCATTGAGCGTGAGCGACAACAGCAGCAGCAACAACAGCAACAACAACAGCAGCAGCAGCTGCAGCCATTTGATAACGAAAGGCAACGCATACGCTCACAGCTGTTGGCCAAAATGAATCCCATGTAAGTCACCAAGCATTAAGTTTAATTTAAGTGCAGACATTAGAGCGGCTCGACTTGAGCAGCTGAGAAAACAAGTGCATAAAAATAACTTAAAACAATTCAGCAATAAAATGTAATGGCGCTAAAATTAATGCTGAGCTTTGATTTAATTTAATTGTGTATCGCATGTATTAAAATATATAAAATTACTTTAATTTACAGCAGCTAAGTGTGTGGCAGCTGCTTTACTTATTATTGAGTATAACCCACTTTCTATTTCATTTCGTTCAACGCTTCTTGGGCAACAAAATCGATACGCCCCAGCAACTAAGCTAAATCCAAAGCAAACTATTAAGCTCTAATAATGCTTATGCTATCATTAAGTGCAATTAAGCACTTGGCTGCCATTAGTAAAGACTAAACAACACGCACATTAGTGACTAACAAATCGAGTCTAGCTAAAAATAAGCTGCCCAACTGATTTAGTTTACTAATTATATAGCTAAAAATAAATAAATGTAACTAGTGAAGTCAGCAGCTATAGGCTATAGGTTGTATTAAAAATATACAATTAGTTGTTAAGCAAACTGATGAAAATAATAAGACTTCCCTGTCTATTATTTCAGTAACACAATATTAGTTTTTTATTGTTTGAATATAATTTTTGGTGTTCATTCTCAGTTCTAGAAACTTCTTAACAAAACTTCATAAGAGATGAGATTTAATTCTAGAGATGTAACAAGGTCTTGTTGCAATATCTATAACTTCTACAGGTTATATCAAAAATATACAATTAGTTGTTAAGCAAACTGTTAACTGTTTTATGCGCGTACTGCTGCTAAAAAGAAAGTTGCAACATTACATTTTTGATATTACAACATTTGATTTTTGAACTGCAAGCAAGCCAAAGTATTAAAAATTTTAATATTTAAATGCAGTTTTGTGCAGCTGCAACTCACATCAAACTCTGCAGTCAAACGAATATCAAAGCTTATTAATTTATTTAGTATTAATTAAGTTATAAATCTACTTAAGTTTACATTTTTTAGTTTGTTTAATAAACTAGCTCGGCACAGCTGTTTGTCTTGCCGCTGGGCGATAATAATGACAAACTCACGCCTGACTTATGCGTATACGTAATTTGTGATTTGCCTTTATGTCTGAGCGTGAGAGCTCTTACATATGAGAATTTAACAAACTGTGAACACAAATGTGCTGCGCTTAACATATGCGTCAGGTGTTTACACACACACATACACAGACACGTATTTAAAGCGGCATACATAAGCGAAGCTTTCTAGGACACTTGAGCGCACATTACACCACTCGCAGCCAAAAAGCGAGCAGAAGAGCTCAAGTGGCAGGCAGGCGGGCAGGTTGGGTTAGGTTAGGGTTGAGCTTGGAGTTGGTTTGCTGGCTGGCAGATCGTGGCACGTACTAGGCTAATGCTGCATCTTTAAAAAGCCTGCCCCGTAGGGCGTTTGGCTTAGCTTAGCTACAAGTTCTCTGGGCAGCGTGTCGTCCTCTCGACGTGCAAACACACAAAATGCAGCAGCAGCAGCAGCAACAACTACAACTAATCCAGTGCTGCTCGTGCGCCTTGGCTACAAATTTAGTTTGCCAGCTGCTTTTTCAGTTGCTGGCAATTTTCGCTACTGCTACTTTGCCAGCTGGAGTGGATTTCTGGCACCATTGGCACTGGTAACCTGCATATTTAATGACAAGTCCCAAAGCGCACAGCGCCAAACCCACTTAGAAGGCAAATGTCGCTCTCGCTTTTGCTACTCCTGCCCCCCGCACCCGCCTGCGCAGCAGCAGCCGTAGCACGTACGTGTTTGAGTGCCAAGAAAGCAAAATCCAAAGCCAGAACAGAACACACAGCAAACAGTGCGTGGGCGTGGGCGCAGGCATGGGCGTGGTCATGCTGCTGGCTTAAAAACAATTGGCACGCTGACAACAAACTAAATGCCAAAACGGCCAACATAAAACTTGCACGGACAGTGTAATTACCGCTACTTATCTTATCAGCATTGCACTCCATCCGCTCCACAGCTCCACATATCTCAATCCACACACAGAACGTGGCGCGCTGACCCCGCAACAGCAACAACAGCAGCAGCAATATTCATTCATTGCGCAGAGCTTTAAAAGCAAAGTGTAAACTTAAACAGTTTAAAAAATGTTTAAATTGCAATATCAAATGTCAAGCAATTAAAATGAAAGCTAAATATTTCATTATTAAAAGCAAAGCAGTTGAATTTCGTTGAGAATTATAAATCAATCAAATTCTTGCTTTAAGTTAATTGAATTGAATTGTTAATTGAATGCAAGTACTGGATTATTTTACATTGTGTTTATATTTTTGATAATTCACAAGTTATTTTTCATTTAACAATGGAACGTTGTCATTTATTTAACACTTTAAATGTTTGATTGTGAACTGTTTAAAAATATCAAGCCAGTAAAATTAGAGCTAAATATTTCATTATTAAAAGCAAAGCTGTTGAATTCTGTTAAGAATTATAAATCAATAGAATTCTTCCTTTAAAATAATTGAATTGAATTGTTAATTGAATAATTGTGGATTATTTTACAGATTGCTTATATTTTTAGAATATTTGCATTTGCTTGCATTAACAATTGAACTTTGTTATTTATTTAACACTTTAAATGTTTGATCATGTAGCTGTGATTAAATAATTATGTCTCAATTATGAATTATTCATATCTATATATAGTGCCATTGACTAATGTCAAACGCCTTGAATTCATCGTGCGCAGCTCTGATATTTAGGTTAACACTATCTTATCGCAAAAGACAATTTTTACTATAAAAGTCGCGTTGAAATTCAATGTTGCCGGCATTGCAATCAAAGCAGCAACATGACATTACCGCCAGCAACATTTACAGTTATTGCAGCGGCTGCAACTAACAACAATCGACAGCAACAGCAGCAGCAGCAGAAAAGTAAGAAAGCAAGCAAATTAATAGCGCAATATTTTAATAAGTAAATAAACCAAATGCAGAACAGCAGACGCCGCCACAACAGCAGCAAACAAACAATTGTCGAATTAGTTAGCCAATTGTTCAACAAGTCAGTTTGTGTATATTCATTATCTTATCGGGGCAGTGGTTTGTATTTTTCTAAGGATTTGTGGCATGAAAATATATTTGCAATGACATAAACATTGAACTAGTATAAAATGACAAGTTGGGCAAGTTAACAAACTTAGTTAAGCGACAAAACGAAAGCGCAGCGCACAGCAAAATGCCGAGCCAGCTAACAATCGAGGAAATAAATGTAAATGAAACATTAAGCGAAATGACGCCAACAGCCAGCAAACGCAATTTGCAGCAGCAACAAGCAACGAATGAAACAACAATAAATTTGGATATATGCGAAAGTGATGGCGAAGTTGTTATAACAGAGACTGAGACGGTGGTAAAGCAGCCACATAAACATCACAAGCATCATCATAAACATCATCATCAGCACAAACAAGAGTCGCCAGTGCCGCCACCTTTGCCACAAAGCGCGCCGCCTCAGCTGACGCCCACCGCGGAGCTAACACAACTGGAGTGGCATACGGATTTGGATGCGGACGAGCTGCCGCCGCAACAGTCAGCGCCAACAGTCATAAAGCTCAATCAGCCAAGCACACAGTGCAGCGAATTGCCACAAGCAGCAGCAACAGCAGCAGCAAACCCAACGACAACCAACGCGCCACAGCCAGCAACCACAGCAGCAATCAACGCTGAGCTGCTGCTCGTTGGTGTGGTTACTGCCGATACGAGCGACAAATATAGCAGAAGCTATAGAGTTAGCACCGATTTGCCGCACACGCAGCCGCAGCAGCCAAAGAAACGCTGCTGCTGCTCCAAGCGCTGCTGCATCAGTTAAATTTGCCAACGGCCACACTTTTTGTCGCTTATCAGTTACAAGCGCATGTGAGTTTAAGCTCCAAGTTTTGTTTTTTATCTAATCACTGGACATTCAAATAAATACATAATGAATAATTAATTACGCTTGACGCACTGTCAATTGTTCATTCAAATAAACGCAACACTCGACGCCAGTCAGTCAACAGTTCCATAGCAATTCATAGCAATGCCGCCGCCAAGACGCGCCTTTGGGCCAGGACCGCAGCGCATGGGCGGAGGCTTCGCCGGGCCGCAGCGCATGGGAGGCTTTGCAGCTGCTCCTCAGCGTGCGCCGATGGGTCCAGGACTACAACGACCGCCTCCAATGGCCGCAGCGCCGCCGCCGCCTGCACCACGCACCAATGTTAATGTAGATGTCAATGTTAACTCAAGACCACCGCCCATGGGCATGGGCGCCGGCATAGGCGTAGGCTTGGGAGTTGGCATGGGCATGGGCATGGGAATGGGCATGGGCGCCAGCATGATGCAGCCGCCAGTTGTCATTGGTGCCGCTCCGGTTGTCATCGGCGCCTCCGTAGCGCCGCCCCCTGTTATAGTGGAAACTGTTGTGCCCGCGCGTCCTCCAGCAGCAACTGTTGTTGTCGGCGCGCAGCAGCCAATGGCAGCGACCACAACAGTCTACACGCAGCCACGCGGCGAAGTTTGTTGTTGCTGCATCTTGTGAGTAACGCTCCAGTGACTGTGAATAAAATTGTTAGGCCAAATATATTTCAATGATAAGGAAACGCAATTGACAGCTTATGTCTTGCTTCAGCGACTAGATAAAAAGTGTAAAGCACCATGAACGATGAATAGATAAATAAATGTGTATATAACAAATTTAAGAATTAATTGTGTGGCGAATCAAAGCGGAAATTAAATAAATAACAAGCTGCTAAGTATATAAATTACAAAATATGCAAACTTGTAAATAAAAAGTGTACATTTTATTTAATACGGTAGTAAGAAATTAAATTTAATTGAGTTTTGCGTTTAAATCAGCTGGATAACATTGCGTATACGCGATAGGCACCCATTGTAGCAATCCTAAGATGGGACCTACTTTATTAGTTCGTGCACCAACCCTAACGTGGGGACCCATTTCGCTATAATAATAATATTTCAAACAGAGAATGGATTGAAAGAACACGAGTCGAATTAAATCTCACAAATATCCTGCAAATCCGACGACGATGTAGGACAACCTTGCTTAAGCTCATGGAGCACCAAGACTCATATACATAGATGCTCTAAATTTAAGTTGGGTCTTCACACCGCAATTCCAAAGACATTATTTATTGCAGCTAAATTAAATATATTTAAAAATATCTAATCAAGCAAAGATTTCTACTTAAATTACATCGTAGTATGAATTAAGATTATTCAACTCAAACTATATATATAAACTATATTTCAAAAGCGATAGCAAAAGACAAGATTTAAGTCTTAATTTCAATTTATGGAAATTTATTTCATTTATCACACTTTAATATGAGCAGCAAATGGCAACTGCATGCGCAATTTCTGAAAATAAAAATTTAACTTGCACTTATTTATTTATTTAAATATTTGCTCTTGCTAATCAGTTACATTTAATTGCTGCAGCTATGCCTTAATTTCATTTAATTAAATTTATTTTATTTATTTTAATTGTAGCCTAGAAATTAATTAAATACAAACAGCTGAATATATTAAATATATGCAACTCTCGCATTAAACAATGCATAACAATAAAATTTACTTAGCACAGTTTGCTGCGCACTTCTAACGGTAATTTTCATAACATGATGAGTGCAAATTGTCGTTGCTAATAACTGAGTTTTCACACACACACACACACACACACACATATATGCATGTTTATATGCAAAGTTGTTGAAGGCGAAATTTTTGCGACTTGCCATAAAGAAATGTAATTTCAATTTGTGGAATTTTCTTCATTACTTACGCTAAGACTGCGGGCTGAGCCAAAGGACAGCAAGGAGCAGCAGCAGCAGCAGTTTGGCAGGCAGGACGAGCCTTTGGCTTCACCGCTTTCCACGCTTGCTTGCTGAGCCTTTGAGAGGCTCGCTACACGTTTTCAATATTTTTGCCAATTTACTTGCCATGTTTTGCGCTTTTTTCGTTTCTTTTGCCTTTGCCTTTGCCTTTTGCTGGCGCGCCTGCCTGCCTGCCTGCCTGATGTATATATATTTTACATATGTGTATATATATCTTTTATTATTATTTGCGCGATTTTGCACGGTGTGCGCGGCATGTGTATGCAAATAAACGAAAACGCGCAGGAAACAAAACACGGAAGTTGGCCAGGAAGGAAGGAAGACAGGAAACTGGCGGCAAAGCAAATGTTGCTGTTGCTACCTTCAAGTTCAACAACAGCAACAGCAAAAGGCAAATTTAAATTGAAATTGTCTACAGCTGACGTGCTGACATAAGAAATGCGCAGCAAGCCAAAACACCTTGCAGGCTAACGCGGCGTATGTGTAATCCGCTTCTGTCTGTGTATGCAAATCGAGCTTGTAATTTAATGCTGTTGCTGTCGCTGTCGCTGCCGCTGAGCTTACTTAACAAAATCATAAAGCAATTCAATTGATTTTGCGCACAAATTGCAAAACAAAATGCTAAATTGAAAATCGAAACTTTTAATCGAAAGTTTATTAATAAGCAAATCATTTTATAAAGCAGCCAAAGCAAGGAAAAAGCAAGACAATTATATAGAGTTATAGTTGTAAGCAATATATACTAAAGCTAGTAGATATACTAAGTATATATATAAAAGTATTTGCTCACATTTATTGATTGCGCAAAATTCTATAGTGAGGGGAAAGGCTCGACTAACAGTCGTCACTCGTTTAGACTTGTTAATGCTCATGCCAAAATTTATTTACGAGCTTAATATTTACTATAAAATTTATACAATTTATAATTTCTTTATATACAAACTGATATATTTGGCATCAACGCGTTGAACTAATTGGCTTCACTTTCTATTTTTCTTTTGCAGCTACAACAACAGTCAACAATCCGCATTGGGCAGTGTGGTGCCCAAGAATGACAAACACGCGCTAATCCAGAGCATTGCCAGCAGCTATAGACGCGCGGAGGGCGGCGGCGCAGGCGGTGGTGGGGTCGGCAATATGAATGCTTCAGTGGCTGCCGCTGGGCCTGCGATTGGTTTGGGGTCGCGTCGACGCGCTTCGATGGCGGCAAAGAGGCGACGCGACTGTCGCGTCAGCCACTGGTCAGAGTGGACGGCCTGCAGCAAGAGCTGCGGCATTGGCGAGATGCATCGATATCGCAAAGTCATCAAGCATGGCAAGCGCGGCGGGCGGCCCTGCCCCGCGTTGCAGCAATCAAAGTGGTGCGGCAGCGAGCGCAATTGTCACGGGCCGCAGAGCTATTTTAATTGGTAAGTGCTTAAGCCGCAGTGCCCCCCGCCTGACTGCCCAAAATGCATTTAATGTTTCATGTTCGCAGGTCCGATTCCGATACATGAACTCAGCAAGTAACAGCAGCAGCGGCAGCAGCAGCAGCAGCAACAGCAGCAACATCCACAGGCGATATAAATATAATTTAAATTTAAGGCAGCAGAGTTGCTTTTTTTTCTGAACAACAACAAGAGCAAACAAAGAGCGAGAGAGAGCGCGAAAGCGACAGAGCGAGAGAGTGCAGTGTTCGATTTTAATTTAAATTTAGATTACGATACGAAATTGATTTTAAAGTGCACGCAATTGCAAATGCAAATAGCAAACCAAAAATGAAAATGAAAACCAAAAAGTAAATAAATCATGGAAATTGACACAGAAGATGAGACTACGGACAATATTTAAAAATGGATTTAAAACTAATAAATTAAAGGCGAAGCGACACACACACACAAACGAAAAAAAAAACAGAAGTCGGCAATTTTTTAAGAATCATCATTTTTGGCAAACACACATTTAGTTAAGTTGTAAGTCTTGAGTTGCTTAGCTTAAATGAATGTATAAAAATAATATATAAAGGCAAACATTTTAACAAAATTCTACATATGATAATTATGCTAGACGTACAAACAACAATTATAATTTATAGCAAACAAAAATATATAAAATTTAATAAGCATTTGCATAGCCGCTCGTGTAACTATAGAGAAAGCAAATCAAAGTAAATGCAAACTTAATTATTGAGGCGTGAACATTTGCGTAAACAAACAAGGTAAACATTAAAAAAAAATATAATACATTGGAAAGTTTGAGAAGTGAACTAAGCTAACATTAGATGTAAACTAAGTTAATTAAAATGCCATAAAAACAAATCATATATGAACAGCTATTTAAATAGAGAGAGAGAGCGAGAGTTTAATGTAAATTATAAAATAGCAGCAAGCAAATATAAATACGAATACCAAACTTAAAACAATCTATGAAGCAGCAGCAGCAATTAGTACATAAAAAACACACGTAAGACATTTTGTAAATTAATTCAAGCCGAAACAACAGCAACAACCAAAAACACACACACACAACCAAATAATAATTATAATAAATATAATAGATATATATGAATGTGACTCTCATTGCTGTCGACAGGCGAGCAAACTGGGCAGGATGAGGGTTAAGCTGCCGGCCACAATGATGCACAGCCCGGCAAAGGCAAAGGGCACCATGTAGCCACCGGTTTTGTCCACCAGTATGCCGCCCAGCGTAGTGCCAATGAACACGCCCAGCCCCATGGCCAGCGCCGTAATGCCAAACGCATTTGTTAGCTTCGACAGGCCCAAGTAGCGCACATAGATCAAAGCACGCAGCGTGGCAAACACAGCTGCAAGTGAAAGTTGCAATAGCTGATTATGGAGGTAAGTTGCACAAACCTGGCGCCACGCCGTAGCACATGCCGTAGAGCAGCTGAAACCAGATCAGATCGCTGCCGTAGAATGCGCTAATGAGCACCACTGCACCACCCAGCACCATGCCACCGCCGCATATGTAATTCGTCCAGCCCGTCAGTTTGTAGGCCACAAAGCCGCACGAGATGCGCGCCAAGAAGTTCGTCGCACCAATCGCCGGACCTATAAACTGCGCATAGCTGGGCGGTATGGTGGTGCGCATCTTGGAGTACACAAAGGGTATATTGAAGCCCATGGGGTAGACAAATGCCGAGGCGACCAGCACACGAAACGCAAAGCTTTTGAACAAGTGCACATCGAAGAGTCGATTAAATGCCCGCACCATCCTCGTATGCAGCCAGTGGCGCTTCTTCTGCTTCTTTCTTCTGCGCTTTTGCAGATGGTGCGCTGAGCCACTGTGTTTGGCTGGCTGTGCGGGCGCATCTTTATCATCATCATCGGAGTCACCGTCGTTGTAGTCGTGTATCTTATGCAGGCCGTAGGCAGCGCGTTGGATCTGAAATTAAATAAAAGCAAATTTTTCAAATACTAAAATACAAAAATAAATATTTTTTACTGCCGATCAAGTTTTGTGTGTTCAAAATCCAACATGACCCACTTATCATGCTTAATTATTTTTTACATCTCTCACTTTTTAATTTAATTAAGCACTCTGCAGTTTAAGATAGAAAAGCAAGCAAACGAATCAAGCTAAAAATGTTTTTTGATTGATGCACATTTTAATTTCATATGGCGACTAAGGCTGAGTTACTGCATAAATTAATTACAATATGCTTATTGTTGAGCTAATGAGTGTTGAGTTAGCGACTTGTCGCTAGCTGTAAGATTGCTAATCGCGATTTAACGCCCGAATTTATATTATAAACGAAGTTGATTTCTTTATAATATGTTGCTTTATTACTGCCTTCTGCAGGTTTATTTGTGTTTAGTTTAGTTAAATTTACAATGTTTTTGAGTATATGTATGTACATATATATATGCGGCACGGCCGGCTTACAAGAATAACTACAGAGCAGGGTCTGTCCGTTAAGAGAGTCTAAAGCGAGTTAAAGTTCAACTTGTTAGTTGCGACGATCGAAAGTAAGTGTAAGGTAGAGAATTATAGGCTCGGCCTCATAATTCTTAGCGATAGATAAAGCGATAGAGGATTAGTGATAGCGAAAAGAACGCACAAAGAGAGCGCGAGCTTTATTAGTGCAGTGCCAAATGCACGCACAAAGAAGAGAGCGCGTAAGTACAAGCGCAAAGAAGAGAGCGCTTGAGCTTTTTCAGCGCCAAAGTCCGAGCTTACACCAGATCAGCTGTTAGTAGCTGAAGAGTCAAATTGATTGGCCTTGCATGACCAAACAAATGAGCTTTTTTATTAACTATGTATTTTGTCACTTGTCACAAATTTTTGTTTTTATATGCCTTCTTGGCCGAATTTATTCTAATTACTCACTAGTTAACAATTGTTTATGCATTGACAACAGTCCCTAATTGGGCTGTGCAAAAAAACTCTAAACTATTTTCGATATTTGAATAGATAGATAGACTCGAATTAATCTGCGCTTATGAGAAAATGAAGCAAAACTTAAGCAAAACAAGAAAAGTTATAACTTAGTGCGTTACGTTAATTTCTCTTATGCTAAATTTACGCGTATTTAGAGCGTCTCTATACTAAAGAGAATGTTTTTAAACACTTTGTCCTTTTTTTATAAAAAATGGAAAAGGGTATTATGAAGTTGTGCAAACATGTGTAACAGGGAGAAGGAGGCGTGGCAGACCCCATAAAGTATGTATAGTCTTGATCAGCAAGACAAACTGAGTCTATATAGCCATGTCCGTCCGTCCGTCTGACTGTATGAGCAACTGTTTCTTATTAACTATAAGAGCTAGAGCAACCAAATTTTGTATATAGATGCTCCTATATCCAAACCCAAACGCTTTTATTTTATTATTAACTGGCTGCTAAACTCCAAACACTTATTTTGTAAATAAAATGTTGCACATTTTGCTTGTGTGTTTGAATCCCCAATAGATAATTTATTTCTCTTGAGCTCACCTGCTTTTGCGATCCCATTAGCTCCAGATCCTTGCCTTCAAAGCGCTCCTTGCTATGCGGTGCATCATAGTCAGCTGGGCCTGTATAAAAGAGATCATCGTGCTGCAAGGGATCGGCACGCACTAAATAATTGCGCTCCCCATCCGACAGCTGCTCCTCGCTCTTGGGCGTACGCTTGCGACAGCAGGGCGAGGCACAGGTCCAACGTCTTTGGCGCTCCTCTGGCTCGTAGGTTTCCAGCTTAGCTCTGGACTTCTGCGACGTGGCATCTTCGCGTATAAAGTTGTGCACATAGAAGTTGCCATAGTATTCCTCAGAGCTGGAGCCCGATTGCTGCTCCCTGCGATGCACCACGCCTACAGGCGTGGGCGCCACTTCCAAATAGGCCAGCACTATAAGGAACAAAAGCAGCACAAAGCCCACCTGAACTCGCACCGTATTGCGCCAGCCAATCTTGGTGACCAAGTAGCTATTGAGCATGGAAAAGAATATGATGCCCAGGCCTGCGCCGGAGCAGCTAAACCCACTTGCAATTGGTCTGTAGCGCTCAAAGTAGTAGCTTATGATAAGCTGCGAGCTCACCCAGATCATGCTCAGCCCGGGTCCGCCTGCTCAACAATTTGTAGTTAACTGACAACGTTGGATCTGCAGCTGCTTACCTACCAATCGTGCTATAGAACACTATCATCATGGGCAAGTTGACGCTGTAGCTGGCCGCCAGCATGGCCAGCGCCGAGATGGCCACACCAAACATGGCCACCGGCCGAAAGCCGTAGCTGTTGATCAGCGCGCTGGAGAAGGCGCCGCCCAGAAAATAGCAGCCGATCTGCACGCTGCCCACTAGCACCACCTGGGCATTGCTCACCTCCAGCTCGGCGCTTATATGGGGCAGCAGTATGCCCACAGAAAAGATAATGCCGTCCACAATGAGCTGCGCTATGAAGCTCAGCACCAGCACAATCCAGCCAAAGCCACCATCTGGTGGTATAACCATGTAGATCTAGAGAGATAAGAATTACAATTATATATACTTTATATATAGCTAAATATACAAAAAGTATGGTTAGCACATCACAAGTTAAAATAGCTAAATCGTTTAAAATAAATTGATAAATTGCAAGTTTGTTTGTTGCAAAGTTAGAATATAATAAGTGTTATAATATATATTTAAATTAAGTATGCAATTTTTTCAAATGTTATATGTTTTGTCAATATATTGACACAAGCATAAGAATCTCATGCTCAGACTCAGGCTACAGTTCATTGAATTTTTATTATAAATTTTTAGCAGCTTTTGCAACTTAAAAATATTTAAAACGCGCCTCAGTTTGTTTTGCTTAACAAAAATACATCTTTGTATATATAGTATATATAGTTGCTGCTTAGACTTACTTACAAAGGCATTGCCAGAGACGAGACCAAAGCCCGGCAGCTGAGGCGGCTGCTCGCCGCTAAAACCATCCGGATCAGACTTATTGTCCGAGTCATGGCTGGTAAAGATTTCACTGCTGCTATGGTCTCTAAATATTCTGGATCTATCCGAGAGCGGCATATCCGTATCGCCGCTAATTGCCCCAAGCGAAATGTTTGTGCTGCGCGTATACAGCGGCGCCTCATAGGAGTCATCCGAGTCCACAGCGCCACCCACAGGCTTAGCGGCTCCTGCCAAAAGGCCAAAGCAATGAGCAGCGTTTGTGTAGCGCGTGTTAAGCTACTCACTTTTTTTGTAGACCTTGACCACTTTGGTGGTCAGCGGCTCATCGCGGTCATAGCTGTTGTCAGTGTCGCTCGACTGTTGTCCTCGGTGCGCTAAAGTTGCTGCCGCCTTGCCCGCTTCCACCAGCAGCAGTGTCGTCCGCGGCAGCTCCAGCTCCGAATCCCAATCCGAATCGGAGGTTGTCTCTTGCCCCACTACCAGCTCGCTGAAGCTGCTGGCATGCGCCAGGGGCGTGCGTCTGTGGCAAGCAGCATGTTATTAGCTGATGGCTCCCAATTGCTGCTCGAGCACACTCACCTACCCTGGCTAGAACCTCTGCGCATTTTGTGTTTCTACTTTAGCTTTGCTTTCCCTTTGTTTTCGTTTCTTTTTTCGCTCTGGATAAGCTGACATTTTTCTCAAATCTCTCTACGTGGCTGTCGCACCCAATCCAAGTCTTAATGTCAATGGCAGCCAACGCGTGAACGCCACAGCCAGCAGCCAAGCCCAGGAGCAGCAGCAGCACCGCAGTCTACGTGCCGTTCTGGCTGTTGATATGAGAAATTCCCAGCTACATTCTGCGACTCTCTCTCGCTCTTTCTCTTTGTCGCTGTCTCAATCCCTGCTGTCATTGCTGTGACAGGCAGACTCACGAACTGACAGACACTGCAGACACACCTCACACCTCCCCCCACTTACAACTCTCGCTTGCATTTCCTCTGAGTTGTTGTGGCCCTTGCCGCGACGAAATTGCATCTGTGCAATTTCATTGATTGCAAGTAAATGAATTCAAGCCAAAAATTCTACGCTTTTGTCCAAGTCGTTGCGCATTGTCAACAACAACTTTAAGTTAGTTAATTAGTGACTACTCGACTTGCATTGAGCACTTTATATTTATTTTATTGGAGCAGTTCTTTAAGTAAGTATGAATAGCCATTAAATATTATCAAATATTACAGCACAATCTGCAAACTATAGAATCACTCAAAACTCATTTCGACTGCAATTGATTAATAAAATTACTTAACTTGTATTTAAAAAATTAAAGTTAATGCAAAAAGTAATGCAGCATGTGCTATAACTTAATCAAATGTTATTTATTTATTTACTTTGCAGACTCTTTAAATATTTCAGACGCCACTAAGCTTAAGCAATCGGCACACATAGCGTATGCGCAATCTAGGCGCACGCCCCTATGTTGCTTGGGCAGTTTTCGCTTTCATGCCAAACTTGTGCACTCACCTTCAGCCCCTGAAGCGAATGTGCAGGCATTCCAAGCTATATGCATGACTGCATGGCCATCAAATTGGGTCAATTGCTGTTAACAATTTGGCGGCGCAATCTTTTTGGACGTTTCGATTTCAAGGCAGCTGGCAACAATTCCGCGCCACTGCTACGGCCACTGGCCCACAAGCTTGGCCCAATTGGGATAGCTTCGTAAAAAAGTTGAAAGCGCAGCACGTACGATGCCATTTGAAAAAACAATTTTACATTGAGTTGTTGGAGAACAGCAAATGGCTAAAAAAACAACAACACACAGGAAGCACTTGGCAGGCTTGGAGCACAGGACGGCAGCAATACGCTAATTAATTAGTGCATTTTGTTTATTGTTTGATGTGCAAACTTTGGGGCAAAGTTCAGCGAGTTGCTTTGTTTGAACAGCAGCTGCAATGAAAATGAAATTGAAAATGAAGAAACTTGTTTTATAAAGTTATGCCATATTATATGGATTTGTCCAATTCTTTTGTTTGCAAAATAAATATATGTATGTGTATAGCTGCCAAATAGTATATTCCCTAAAAGTTTGCCAATATGCGAAAATCCAAATATATAAAACGTAATTTTGCTCTAAAAAGCTCTAAAATGAATTCACCCGCATTGCTGCTTAACAACTTTTCACGTGCAGCATCGAAAACACCAAATAAAATAACCATGAAAATGAACAGCAATCGCTTGAGGTAAGTTCGAATTGGGTTGAGTTGAGTAGTGGCGCCGGACTCAGAATCAGAACTTCTTACGCCAGAAGCTCCACATTTCGCATAGACAAGGCTTGCGATCGCACTCGCATGGAGCTATCGGTGGCGAGAGTGGATACTGCTTGCACTCGGAGAAGCTTGGAAACTGAGTCTTGCGCTTCTTGCAGCACGAAGGTTCGCGGCCGCGGGGACAGCCCACATCCAGTCTTATGGGCCGACAGTGGGGATAGCCTATTTTACAACAGGGCCACGGCTTCGTGGAGGCGGGAAACAGTTTGGGGGGCGGGGCACGTCCACTTTGCCTCACATTTAGCTTGCAGGCTGTATGCAGCCTGTCCCGCACTACGCGCGGCTCGCGACGCTCCCTCGCGGGATAGATCTTACGCAATCGGGGTCTTCTCGGTGTCTGTGGCTCGAACTCCGACCAGGTTTGCTGATAGCGCCGCGACTTATCACTTGGCTTGTAGGCCAGCACATCTAAGGGCAGGGGGCATGGCTCGGGCACACAGACGCCCTTGATTTCATCCATTTCTTGGTACGCCTTGCATTTGTATTCGGAGCGTCGCACCACCAAATAGCAGGGAGTCTTCTTCTTCACACGCTCCATCATCAGACGATGCACCTTCTCCTCGAGACTCTCCGTGCGCGGCAATTGCAGTGAATCGGTTTTTGTTCGCATCTGCATCAGCGGGTTGCAATGGTTCAATAATTGCCGAAACAACTTCAGACCATTGCAGTACAAATTCATGGATTTCATTTTAAAATTTTACTTAAATTTTGATAGGAGTGTAGGGGGGGGGGGAGGTAGTTCAGTTCAGATCCATTGGATCTACTATTGTGACCAAAAAATACGCCTACTACGTAAAATGTAAACAATTATTTATAAAATGTAACTAGATGTCTAAACTACAATTTAATAATATAATAATAAAATATGCATTGTATATACGCTAAGAAAAAATTATAATAAATAGTTTATAATACATAAATTGTCAAATAAATTATACAAATTATCGAATATGTAATAAATAAATCAACACTATCAACATTCGCATTATTTTTTAGCTACTTTATTATGTATTCTATGATTCTATTTAATCAATTGCTGACATTTAAATTTATAACGAAGAGTCTAGATAGCCATGACCTGTCTAAGTATCTGTATATTTAGGGCTATACATAATATACATACATAATTCTACTTAAATTAAGTCTTGTATTGTTTAATTGGGAATTTACATCCATCGATGTGGATTCAATTTAAATTTAAAGGCAATCAACTTTACATTTTTTTATAGAGGAATGTTTTAGGTCTTAAATAAACTAATTCTATTACTTTCAAAATAGTCTGCTCTTACTAAATTAGTTATTAAAACTCATACATTAAAAATAAGTTTTATTTAATTATAATTCTATGCATATTATTATGTTAAATCTATATGCTTTTTGCATATCAAAATAAATCTAATAAAATCAAATTTTGAATTGAAGTACACAGATGTGTATATAATACATGAATATATGCCATACCTAAACAAAAATAGAAGTCATTGAAAAAATGCGGTTTAAAAAAAAAACCAATTAATAGTGGTTAGGCTTATAGAATAAATTTACTTTATTGTTTGCATTCAATGATTGGATTGCTGCAATTGAATACAAAAATAGTTATAGTTAAGCTTTCATTGCTTTAATCAGGTTAAGAACAAAATAAATTTTGGAGCATTGGGACTAATGGCGATTTCGCGCTCTAAACATGCGCCACAATTCGCAGAGCGGCACCGTCTTGAGGCAAACGCACTCGGTGATCGGTGGCTTGGGGAGCGAATCCTTGCGGCACTCCGAGAAACTTGGATAGCGCGTCATGGGGCGCTTGCAAGTGGGCGCTGTTTTGGGTCTAATGCGGCAGCGAGTGTTGGCGCCCACAGCTTTGCATTCGCACAGTGGAAACTTGATGCAGTGGATCTCCTTGCCCATGGTCACCTCCTTGAGCGGCGTGCACTTCATGGGGCGGATTGTCTTGCATATAGGCCGCGGCTTCTTGGCGCAGCTCTTCTTGGGCTTGCGCTTGACTATGGGCGGCTTGACTATGGGGCAGCTGCGCTTGGGCAGCTTCTCTTGGACGCACTCCACCCAGCACTGCTGGTACTTGCGATCGAGACTCTTGCTGGGCCTGTAGAGCGCACGATCGAAGCGTGAGACGCCGAAGCAGGAGGGCATGCATTCGACTATGGGATTGTAGGGCGGCTTGCAGCGCAGATAGACGCCTAGGGATCGCTCGTCGGTCAACTCCTCATCCGTTTTACATTTCTTGGGTGTCTTGAAATATTCGGGCACAAATTTGAATGGCTCGCTGCACTTTGGCTTCTTTTCAGCATTATTCTTGCATTTGTCAGTTTGTTTGCTCATGTTGCGCGCTGTCGAAACTAAACACTTATATGGCAGTTTGTTGATCAGCGATCGGTGGACAAAATATCGAAGACCCATGGCCATTTCGAACGAATTAAAAGATCAATACAATTTGGAATTTTGTAAACAATCAACGGACAAGGGCTGTTTTAGTCTGGTAGTCTAGAACGAACTAAAGTTTGACTATTGCCAATTCAAAATCTGAAAACTTATAAAAAAAAACTACAGTTGACAACATGCTTGCTGTATAAAAAATAAATTCACCAAAGTCACTTAACGCTACATTTATATATTTGGTAATTACAATTAGTGCGAGCAAAATAAATTATATAAACCATATTTATTGATTTAGCATATTTTTCTGCATTTTCATTTTTAGATTATTTTATTATTTATTATTCTTGTATCAAATCTAGCAAATTTGCTTAGGAAATTCTGGCAGCACTGATTGGCGGCCTTAGAAATGTTAATGTGCGCATGTGCAAAAGCAGATAAGCAGCTGAGCACACACAGCTGTCTCTGTCTTCCTTGCTAGCCAAAGTTGACTGCGCTGCTTCTTTGATTCGCTCAGAGGGCTTTGTTCTCTGAGAGCGAAAAAATTAAGATGGCGGCGCTGCCTCTTTGACTTTTGTATGTGCACATGTGTAAAAGCAGAAAGGCAGGTGATCTCACGCAGCTCTTGCTGTTCTTGTCTTGCTTGGTAAAGTTGGCAGCGCTGCTTCCAAGCATACTTTAATTCGCTCAGAGGGCTTTGATTTGTGAGTGCGGAAAGTCTAGATGGCGCCACTGTCTTAAATTACATTGGTGGCCTCTTTGACTTTTGTATGTGCGCATGGTAAAAGCTGAGCACACTGCTCTTGCTATCCTTTTCTAGCTTGCTTTGCTATTAATATTGAAATTAACCCAAATGAATGCTGCCAGCTAAGCATATTAACTCATTTGATTAGCCAAAGCAAAAGAGTATTTAAATAATTCTTATAATTTAAATAATTTTGCATTAAATCATTCGCTGCACAATTACATGTACTTAATGCCAATTCAAGTGTTGCCTCAAGCAAAGTGTTTATCGCTGTCGTTGTTGCTAATGTCGTTTATATTTTTTTTGCACACTCTCAACTCAAATTGAATGTAGCAGCAGCCATCTATGCAGAGCATTTGTCAGCAGCTGCAAGTGCTGCGACTGTTGGTATTTCTAGAAGGGATTTGCATGCCGCTGAGATGTTTATCGCAAATTGTTGTCGCCGTCGTCGTCGTCGTTGTCGTTGTCGTTGTCGTCTGGGCGCAGAAATGTCAACAGCGCAAAGCGCTGACGTTTACATTGAAAGTCACTTTGGTTGCCAGACGCAGCGAGCGGCACAGGCTAATGAAAAGCGCCAACAAAAATGCAATGCATTTTTATTTAAATGCAAATGTTTAGCTGGTAAACAACACACACACACACGCAAGCACAGACACACACATACACACATGTAAACGAACACATTTGCAGAGGGCGCGTTTTAATTGTTAGTGCGTTGAAGTTGACATGGCAACTAAAGCTAGAGCAGCTGCTAAAGCTGCCGGCAGCGGAAGCTTTTCAACGGCAAATTTAGCAAACATTTGTGTTTGTGTGTGCATGTGTGTTATTGTTGTTGTTTTTATTAGTGTTTGGGACAAAAGTATGCCCCAGAGTGACATTTTTGCACAAATGAAATGTATGGCTGAAAACTTGTCTATTTGTTGCCCAAACAAATAATTTTATTATCAAACTTTTTTATATGGGCATGCCAATGTTAGTTGGGCTGTTTGCTTGCTGTTGTATCTTGTGGCATGCCCCAAGTAATTTTGTTATTGTAGTGTGTGCACAGTCTGAGGCCTTTAAATAAGCCAAACTAACTTAAAGCAAAAAGATTCTAGGCTCAAATTTACATCAAGCTTAGAGTTTGTCTCCGATTTATTTGCTGCTAAGCTGCATTTGCTTAAGTGTTTTTTTAGCAGCATTAAGTTACATACACGGCCAGGACATGTGCCAATTGCCCAGAGCCATGAAACTTTTCAAGTGTTAACGAGTTTTCTTGCATACAACACACATGTGTCGATGGCAAACGTACTACTTGCACTTTACTTGGAAAACTTGCAAACAACATTTAACACACAACAAATGCAACAACGACAAGTGGCAAGTGGCAAGTAGCAAGTGGCAAGCTGATATGTTGAAACGCATAGAAATTTGATTGCCAGCAACAACAATTTGCATCTTAATTGCAAAGTCCGAACCCATAGCTAGTCAGGTAGCAATCAGTAACCTCACACACACACACATACAGATGTACACAAATACATGAGCACATGTGTGCACATATTTATTACCAAAAGCTCTCTGGGCATAGCTTTGAAGCTCAAGTTGCTGCTGAATTCTGTTTGCCTGGTAGTTGACAGACAATCGAAAAAATCGCTTTAAAAATTTTACATAAAATCATTTCACATTGAAAGTGAAACTGAAAGCAAAAATTTCTGCTTCACCAGTTACGCCTTCTGCTCACACTTCATAAATTTTATTTCATTCTCTCTCACTCTCTGTCTCTGTCTCTTTCTTTTTCTGTGCGTTACAAATTATGCTCGTATAAATTTTTATAAAACATTTCTGACGTTGCCATTTCATTTTATGTTGCTCTTATATTTTTTTCTGTGTGCTCACAACTGCGACTTACACACACACAGCAAGCTTACACACATAGGCGGCGCTACATTTGTGCTGCACACAAAAGTAGGCAACAAAATTGGGCATGTGGCACAACGCGTTCAATGTCTGCAACAAAAATGAATTCACACTTGAAAAGTTTTCACATGCGTGTTCTCTTTCACACACACACACACAAAGACAACGCAACTATTTTAGCTAAAATGTGCTGCTCTTATTATTATTATTCTTTTAGCGCTCTGCGTTTAAATTTCAAGCAAGGAATGTGCTGCGCTCAAGAATATTTATAATAAAATAGTTTTTGTATAATGTAAGTAATTTCAAATTACAATGTGGAACATGGAATGTGTTATGATAATTACATTTTGCTGTATATAATGCATTATTATATTTTAAGCGCTTAAAAACTTTAAGCTGACTTAGCTCAAACCTTTGTGAATCTTTTAATTATCGCTCATTATAGCCATGCGGCTCTGTCATAATCTTCAACAGCTTTCAACACCTCTCGTTAGCTTGCACTTTAATTTAGAAAAAGGTTAACTAATGCGCCATTAAATAACTGCTATTAAACTAATGTGAGCAGCTGCAGCTCCATATCTATATATATGTATATATATATATATATATAACTGGCATATACTTGTCCATATTTGCGTGTTAATATTGCCAGAGACCCAAAGCTGCTGCCAGACCCCTGACAGCTGCTGCCACGCCCACAATTCAATGCCCAGTGATAATGTGCGCTCGCCCACGCGCTGCTTGGCTCGTAAAAAAGGGTTCTCGATAATTTCGCTTGCGCTTGTCGGTTGATTGTAGCGCTTTGGCTGGCTTTTGTGAATATATATGTATATATATCTGTTATTGTTTGTGGCTGGGTTCAAGGGTTCGCTAATTTAATATGCATAAATGCTGGCACATGCTTCATAAATGGCAATTTAAAGCCGCACCAAAATGGTTTTATTATGTAGGTTTCACATTTTACACATTTCGCATGCAATATGAATTTCTATTAATGCCTTTTATGCTGACTCTGCGCACACTAGCCAACTTACTATATGTGTGTGTGTGTGCGTGTGACTTTTATTGTTATACAAGTCTGCGCAAAAAAAAACTGTTGCATACTCTTGTGCGCGCACACAATAAACTAAAATTTAACACAAAACGCAGCTCATTGTTCAACTGCCCACTGACGTCTGTTGGCCAAAATGCACGACAGTTAGACAGCAGCTGCTTAACTGTTTTGGCATTGCCAACTCGCTTTATGGCTGCATTTTCATTTTCTTGCTGGCCACAATGGCAACGAAAATTTTGCTGCGCTTCTCGCTGCTCAGTTCATTAGAAAAAATGTTGCGTTTTGTCGTTAAATTGATTTGTCAGTGCGCAGCACGTAGTAAGCTGCCTACTCTGGCTGTCTGGCTGGCTGGCTGTTGCCAATTTACATTTTGACGCGTTTTGACGCTTTGAATTGCGTGGCACGTTGTTGCCTATTTGAATTAGAAGCATGTCAATAGAAATGCGCCGCACATTGCCTCGCCTCGCTGCCTTGGCCATTTCAAATAAATGTCAATAAGCATTGCCAGTGCTCCGTTTGACGGTAAAATGCTTCGGGGCAAACACAACTCAATTTTGCTGGAATCTTCAAGTGCCGCGCACAATTTAATACAGAAATTTTAGTTAAATTAAAAGCATTGCCAATTGAAACGCGCTGTTCCAAGAAATGCAAATTAATTTGCAGCTTAAAATTAGTTAAGTGCCCCAGACGTATTTGTTGCGTAAACAAAATGAACAGATACATTACGGAAGCTTTAAAATTAGGGCATGCCCAATAGCTGGAAATAAAAATTTTATGTTTATATTTTGACAGAGCTGCTTACAAATATTTAGCAGTGCTGTAGTAGCCTATAATAAATATTTAATGAATATACATATAGCACAAAATATATATAGGAGAATATAGAGACAAAACGTGTGTTATATATTTTGAAACTAGTTGTCCGATCGATGTGAAGATTGCTCACGCCTAATGCTTTGTGTTTGGCTGAGATGTTAAGAAGCAGTTACTTTAACTTTATTTAAAACACATGTAAGCTTAAAACACATTCTAGAGAATATTCAGACAAAATGTGAAACTCCTTTTCTGAATCTAGTTGCCTGATAGAAACGAAGCTTAACGCCTAATGCGTTGTATTTGAATGAGTTGTAAATTTTATTTACAATTAAGCAATAATAAAAAAATCGCCTGTTACGCGCTGCTTACAGCTAAAGTTTAAGTCTTAATTACATGCGCTTAAAGCACATTTGCTGTAGCTACTAACAATAAACAAATAGTCTTGTTGCACAATATTTTTTAAGCTCTCAGCTTGTTTACAGTGCAGTTAAACAGTTGCAATACGCTGGGCAATAAAATGAATTTATATAATAATCCAGCAACAACAACTAACATATACATACGTGTATGTATGTGTGTGTCCAAGCGGGGCAGGCATTTAACGATGCAAGCAGCAGTCAACAAAGTGTGTAAAGTGTAGCCAGCTAGAAAAAAAAAAAACAAATACAAAAACAATGAGAAACTGGAATGAGCAAACAGCAAAGAAAAGTGGCATTTTACGTTTATGGTTATGTGGGTTGCAGGTTGCTGCGCTTTCAGGCTTAATGGCAAACAGCAACAAATGGCAAAACGGTTAGCGTCTAATGACTGCCCAGCAATAACCAGGGATGCAATACGCAATTCAGAAAGCAACTGCAGCAAATTGGGTATACAAAAGAAAATCTCTTAAGTAGTGTCAAAGTTTGTAGCAATTGAGCGAGTTGAATTTCAAGCAATTTGAAGAGCTTTAACTTAGCGTTAGATGCAGCTGCATAAACTGCATAAAGCTTCGATTTATGATGCAATATTGTGATATTAACTATTTCATATATTTTCAATTGCTGTTCATCACAGTAAAACTTTGAGCAGCTTCAACTCTGCTAAAGAAATTTCGACTTCAGAGTGTCATGAATTTAACTATCTAACGCTTGCTGTTGATTTTAATTATTTAATCAATTCTAATTTAAATAGCCGCAAGCTCAACTAATCAGCTAATCGTTTATTTTTAACTAAATAACAACTAATCCCACAATCTTTGTATTTTTGATCAAAAACTAAAGAAAGTAACTACAAAGAATTGTAAGTGCTACAGAATTTCGGACTAAATTTTGGCAATGCAATGGCACAAGACCTTAACGCCGCTCGGACGTCAGTACTCTGGCAGCAGCTTGGCGGGGCGACTAGTGGGGCTAACAAATCTGCGCAGGGCTACGCCGGCGGCGTATCGCAAGGTGCGTGATATTGTTTGCACTTATGAGAGGGCGGGCGGCATTGGCAGCGATTTGCAGCTGACGGCGAATGAGAAACAGGCCAACGATGTGATCATGGCGCTGAAGCTGGCCGAGTACCAGCGCGGCATAATGGATCCCACTCAATTTGCGCCCGGCTATCACATATTCCAGATGCTGTACAAGATCAAGCAGTCGCCGCTGTTCAAGGTCATTTCGAGCATGCCCAAGGGCGGCGCACTAAAGACACACGACACCTCCATGTGCAGCAGCGAGTTTCTGATAAAGTTAACACACAAGCCGCATCTGTGGGTGTGCACCAGAGAGGATGGACGCCAATACGAAATTGTGCAGTTTCGTTATGCCAGAGAGCAGCCCAGCAGCAACCACCAGGACTGCAGCTGGCTGCGCATGGAGGAGCTGCGCGAGAGTCGTGGCGATCGCAATGTGCATGAATATTTGCGCGCGCGCTTCAGCATGTACCCGCTGTCTAGGCCGCAGTCGAATGCGGATGCTTGGAGCAACATGATGAGCATTTTTCGACTGGTCGATGGGCTGGTGAAGTACGAGCCCAACTGGGGCGAGTATTACTACAATGCGCTGAAGGAGTTCCATGCCGATGAGGTGCAGTATGTGGAGGTGCGTTCGCTGCTGCCGCGTCTGTACTCGCTGGACGGGCAGAAGCTGCAGGTCAGCGACACTGTCAAAGTGTACAATGAGCAGCTGCAGCGCTTCAAGCAGCAGCATCCCGACTTTATTGATTCGAAACTCATCTATGCGCCGCTGCGTCACATTGATGCCGCCAAACTGGCGACGCATGTGAAGCTCTGCACTGAGCTGAATGCAGCGTATCCAGAGCTGCTGATTGGCTTCGATTTGGTGGGCCAGGAGGATTTGGGCTATCCGCTCAGCGCCTTTGCCATGGAGCTGCTCAAACTGCCGCAGCATATTAACTTTTATTTCCATGCCGGCCAGACCAACTGGTACGGCTCGCCAGTCGATGAGAATCTGGTGGATGCTGTGCTGCTGGGCACGCGTCGCATTGCCCATGGCTATGCGCTCTGCAAGCATCCGCTGATCATGCAGCTGGTCAAGCAGCTGGGCATTGCCATTGAGGTGTGCCCCGTGGGCAACCAAGTGCTGCAGCTGGGCACGGACTATCGCAATCATCCCGCCGCCAGCTTCATAGCCAACAACATACCCTTTGTCATCAGCTCGGGCAATCCCAGCTTCTGGCGCACCACGCCGCTGTCCCATGACTTCTACTTGACCTTTCTAGGCATTGCCGTAAGTCTCTACTATAAACCGCTTAGCTAGTTGCTTAAAGTTTTACTCTTGTTAGCCCATGAACGCGGACTTGACTTTTCTGAAGCGTCTGGCCAAGAACTCGATTAAGTACAGCGCGCTGAAGGATGAGGATAAGGCCAAGGCAAACGAGAAATGGAAACTGAAGTGGGACAAATGGATCGATGACGTCATTGCTCAAAGGGATGAGCTCTTTGTGGCCGAAGCCAAGCGTAAAGCCGAAGTGCAGAAATAGAAATTGTTCAATGTTTGTAAGCTTCATATTTATTATTCAGATTATAAAATTGTAAGCAAAGTATGCAACAGATTATCAGCAATAAGTTTTTAACACACACGCGCACACATTGAGAACTTTTTATTGCCTACAGCGCAGGGCAGACAAATGTCAAGCAGTTCGAGCAGCCAACACTTCCGTTTGCTACAGTTTATGCCTGCCAGCACTAATTTCTTTGACTTTCACACACACTACGAACGCAGCCCTATAGTTCGTTAAGCACTAGTTACCGCAGAACTACTTTGCTTATTCGAACTGGGGTGGACACACATGCAAAGCCTTAGACAGTAAACAGTTCACATTGCATTAGCAAACACCTATGAGTTAATAAATTAAAAAAAAACAAAGCCTCAAGCCAGACTATGCATAAACAAACTTAAAATAATATGCAAGATAATACATATATATAAAATATATACAAAATATAAATAAATGTTATGTTGTGCTTAACTAGAAAGCAAAAAATGATATTAGCTTTGCTAAAATACATTTAAATTATAGCTAATTGCTTAAATACTTAGCATTGTTAAATTAATATATTTTGCATATATTTTATATAAAATAATTTAATTAATCAATGGACTGTTTTAACAGACATAACTAATGAATTCAGCAGCACAAGCAACAAACAAAAAGGAAGCAGCAATTCGAATATTTGCTATAATTAAACAATAGCGAGCATTGAATTCACTGCATGCTTTGCATTGATGAAATAAACATTCGTACTAAAGGGACATGTATCTATGTGCGTGTGTGTGTGTGTGTGCGTGAAAAGTTTGCATAGTTTTGTTGAAAAACTTGAGTTGCTTTTGCTCGCTTATAATTAAAAACTTTATTATTTGCTTAACTTGTGGCCCGCAGGCAGCTGCGCCACAAACGACAGAAGAATTAACAGCAATTATTGCAATGAAAGTTGCTATTTATCAGTCGAACTGTAGCTGATAAATTGCACTGCGCTACAGTTTGTGAGGCACTGTACTCGCACTCGAAATAAAAACACGTTTGCTAATTTACAAAATTCATGAATATAAATTGCTTTTCAAACGCAATATAAAATAATCAAATATGCAAATATGCAGACACGCACACACAGAAAGAGAGAGAGCTGAATTTCACACTAAGCACAATCATTAAAATTGCCAAACAGCCATGTGAGCTTGTGGCAAGGACTGCATGGGGCAGCTGCCAGGCTGTGGTTTACCTTTTGTTCTTCGACAAAAGTTGCCTAGTTACCTGCGCTGGGGGCCAAGCGCTCAACCCCAAAAAGTCAAATGCAGCTAAGGGACACACACACACGGGCGGCAACTAATGTGGCTGCCACAAGTTGAACCAAAGGGTAGCGCAAAGTTTTTATCTAAAACTAACTTGAATTTCACGCTAAAACTTTCAGTTACTTTAAGCGCTTCAATCGCTGCCGAGTTTACAATATTTAGTAAATATTCAAATTGCTCGAGCTATGTGCATAAATTTTGTTTGCACAGCTTAAATGACCAATTCATAATATTTGATGTCTTCATGCGCTGCATATCAAAATCCAAGCGCTGACCACAGCGCACAGAGCACAAATTTGTATCTGTGTGTGTGTGGCTAAAACATAAATCGAAGTTAGTTTGCATGCAAATGACATTTCAAAAAAAAATCAACGCGACATGCAGCAGCAGCAGCAGCACAAATAATGTGCATAAATTTTCGCAACACCAACTGGACAGCCTGGGAAGAGTTTGCAACAACAGCAACAACAACGCTGGAGTTGCAGCAAAGAAATCAAAATGCTCTTCAACATGTTGCACTGGCTGTAGTATTGATATGGACAATGATTAGATTGCTTGGTCAGTAGCAGGCCAAGCGGCAGTTAGGGGGGCATGTGGAGTCTGCTGAGTGGACACATAATATAACAGACAGCAGCAAAGCGCTAGGGTGGCATATTAGCATACGATATTGGAGTATTGAAGTATTGAAGTGACTTTTTTTCTCTGTCATGCACAACGCTCGATCAAAGCCTCAAATATGCAGACAGACTGGAATTTTGTGCTGCAACAATGTTGCAAGTTGCAGCAGCCAGCGGCACACACGCGCTTCGTTGTTGACCTTGCGCAGCTGCGTGTCTATGCCTAATACGCTGCACTATGGTGCAAATACACTTATTATTAGTCAAATGTTTTAGCAACGTTTACGCATAAACTTCAATTAATTTTGTTTTGTTGCGGTACATAAATAAAATAAAGAATTCAAGTTTTCTTTTCCTAGAATTGCTTCGCAGCTTAAGTCAACTTATTCATTATAAGTGCAAACTGCCAATTAACAACTTTTCTATGAATTATGTTTATGCAGGCAAAATAATGTACATAAATAAATAAAAGCGTTCAAACGTTGCTTGTTTGTTTATTTTAACAGCTGACCTGCATCAAATGTAACTTATATGCATTAAATTGATTATTGATTGAAAATTATTGAATAATAAGTGCATTGACCATTGATTGAATTTATAAAGAATCGTCGAAGCTCATTAGGAATAGATATATGCTTATACTTACATATATGCAAAGTTTACATAAATTGTTTGTTTTTATTTTTCATACTTGCAACTTGAACAGTTGGCACAATAAAATTTAGTTAAGCTCAGAGTTTTGACATGACATAAGTGAAGGCGATGATGAAAGTTCAATTACAATATAAGCAAAAATCTAAATCTATGTTAAACTTATTAACAAATATGTGCTAAAACTATTTTCTAATATTTTCTAACCATTAAAAATTAAATGTTGGAGTGACAAGTAAAAATTCACAAATCAAATTGGTATATTTATTTTATATAGCTAAATTTCAACAGCAGCCGCTAAATTTTAAATGCCAACAAATTGAACTTATAACCCACTGCTTCAATATGCATGTGTGTGTGTCTGTCTGTGCGCCTGTCTGTGTGTGTCAATTACACAAAGCCTGATATGCTGGGACGTTAATCAAAATTATTCATAGACTGGCATTGCTTGAACTAAGCCTGGGTGCTGGCTAATTTGTTTTCAGCCACAAATTGCTAATCACCAACATGAATCATCGTCATTTGCAGCTCTTTAAATCAAGCAGAAGCAAACTCAAGCACATGTATATATAAAATCTGATCCTAAGCCGGCAAGTTAAGTATTAATGAAATTATATTTTCAACAAATTGCAAACGCAATTGCCATTTGTCTGCAATTTGCAAATGTCGAGTGCACTTAAACTGGCTCAAATAATAGTATAGCTGGAAATTTGTAGAATCAGCAAATATATAAATACTAAACAAATTATGTTGGGGCAATTTGTGCCCAAAACTCTGAGCACAATATGCAATTTGTATGAATGCAACATAAATAAGTTGGCAAATTTTGGTCAAATGCAAATTGCACAACGAGAATGCATTTAGTACGTATGTACGTATATGTGTGTCTGTGTGTGTGAGTGTGTGCAACAATGCACAAATTATATGCAACATGCAGTAGTCTGTCTGGAACAAGGTTGGCATCGATTTCAATAGCATTTGCACTATGCCTCTTACATTTACAATTACAGCAACAACAACAACAAGCGGCAGCAACAACAAGGCACAATTTAAGCAATTGCTTTGCTATATATATATGCGGTATATATGGCATGTCAGCTAGGCCAAATCATATGCAAATGCATGCGTATGACATTTCAGTTCGAATTTTATTGTCCGCCCAGTTGCTAAATTATTTAGAGCCTGATTCCTGAATCCTGCCATGACGAGTCATGCATTTTGAGTTTCACATCAGACACATAATTTCCACTGTATGTGTGTGTGTGTCTGCATGTGTGTGTGTGTTGGTTTTAGTTGCTCTTTAGCCAGCCGTCTTTCAATTTGACATAAAACCTTTTTGGGCTTTTGCCCACATGACATTTTATGCAAAGTGCTACACAAAATACATACACATACACATATACTTAAGTGTGCTTGTGTGTGTGCAAGTATTTCACGCCTTTTGGCTGGCGCTTGCCACGCGACAAATGAGCCAAATGTTTTCCTTTTTATATGCCACGCAGGCAAGCGTAAAGAAAAAAAAAACACACACAAAAATTCATTAAATTTCAAATCCTTTTGCTTGCTCTGCTACTAACTCTCGTTAAGCATTTAAAGCTTTTTATTCGATTCTAACAAAGTCATAAGAATTTTGTAATTTTAATAGCTATTTAGAGCGGGCAATTAAGTCTAAAAATTCAACGCATGTGTAGAGATTGTGTAAAACATATTTAAAAATATTTTTGCAATCACAGCATTAATTAATTTAAAGCTTTTGTATACAAAACATAAGCTGGGCTTATTTTTGCAGCAATAAAATAGCAACTTAATTAATGCAAGTGTAACAATAACTCTGATGAATAATGCGTACAAATCGGTTGTGTGCTTCTAGAGCAAATAATGTTGCTAATTTGATTGAAAGATTTACTTTTCTCTCTCTGTTACGAATTATGTCAACCAGCTCAAAATGTAACTCAAAGCGAAATTAACAGCTTTGGTTTATTCTTAGCAAGCATTTCGTATTTAAAATAGACAAACTGTGTTAGCAAAACAATTTCACTTGCTCGCTTTGTGCGTGAGTTAAACATTTTGTTAGTTAACTGACTTTCGACTTTGACTTCTATTTTGCTTACTAAGTTTATGAGTCAGCAGCGCAGACAATTGAAGACTTTAATAATAAGTGCAAAAGCCACAGAGTTTTGTTTCTGTGTGTGAATTGTAATTAAAATAGTTGCAAAGCCAAAACAAGTGTAACAAATGCACACGAGCCGAAAAGTCAGAGGACTACAAGCAGCCAGTCTGGCCACAAATTGACAGCCAGGCATAGACACATGCACGCAGAGTATAAATTACAATGCAATGGACATGCACAGGGCAAGAGATGACCAGAGACACACAGAGAGAGAGAGTGAGACAGAGAGAGAGAGAGAGAGAGAGAGAGAGAGAGAGACATATGTCAGACGTACGCTAGACAGCAGACAGAGCTTGTCTGTTGTTCGTATAACGGGAACTGTTCATTAACACAAACATAAGGCTCGCATATCAAGCAAATTATGCTATGAGTTACACACACACACACACACACATGTGTGATAGGCTGCATTTCGGTTTGCTATTAAAATTTCATTTGCTATAATAAGTTGCTACGAAAGTCGCAGTCGAAGTCAAAGTCGAAGTTTGTGCAGCAGAATTTGTTGCAACTATGGCACATGGATGCCAACAAATATCCGTAACGGAAATTGCAATGAGACACGTGATCATCAGACACGGCCCCATGTCTATGACTTCCGTCTGCCAGACATATAAATCTTCATTTTGGGCGCCCGAAGTTTTGCTCTCTCGCTGCTCGCTGTGCAAGTTTTTGCGGCTGCGGCTGAAACTTTACACAGTCAGACGGCAAATTAACAGCTGCCACTACCAACAGCAGCAGCAACAGCAGCAGCACTTGAAGCGCAGGTGATTTACGACTCGAGCAACAGCGTCTGCATTTTAATAAGCAAATTTTGCTTTAGCTAAACGATGCTTCAATATTCTTTTTTATATTCATTTGTTGGACAAATCTCAAATCCCAACAGCACTAACTCTCTGACATGCAACAGCTATAGACAGACACAAGAGTAACTGCAGTTAACTTTTTTGTCGGCCTGGGCCAATTTGTAGCAAGTGGCGGCATTTGCATATAGCATAATATAATAACGAGCTGCAGGCTAATTAAATTTCATATATATATATATATATTTGCTGATTTTCATATTTTATTGTGCGCAGTCGACCGATGTTGTCTCAAGTGCTTATTCTCTATGCATATTATGTATACGCCATGTTGACTTTTGCTTGTAGTTTGCAAACGTGACCATGGCCTTTTAAATTGTTGCTGCAAAGTATGCTACAATTATTTTCATCAAACGCATACAACTGGGAAATACGCCAAAGCACAGCCGACAAAAGTTTCACTAGCGTTTTCGTTAGGTGTAAACCAAACCATAAATATTTATAGCTTAAGCATGTTAAATATCTTGAGTTATAAGCTGAAAATATTTTTAATTTTTTTAACTTTGCTGTGAAGTTTTTGCTGCCTGCACAATATTTTATTTTCTGTAAAAACAGGCAACAAAGCAAAAGCAAGAGTGCACTTGAAATTGTTGATGGCACAACTAAGCTGGTGCTCTATACATGCTGGCATATCTGTCTATACACACACACACACACACACACACACACGTTTGTGAGCTTGCTTGTATTTTTGCTATGCGAATGTTTCAACTTGTTGTCAAGTTTTCTTTTGTTTTGAATTTAGCCAGGACCTTCAAACGCTCAATGCACTTGTAAATCCAACCTCTAGACCTTGCTCCCCTTTCTCTTGCAACCCTTAGCAGCGAATTGCTGTTGCAAAAGCATTTCAAAAATGCAGACAACTTTTGGCTGCAAGCCGCATGCATAAAGAGCGACAGTCCGCAGGACATTTTATATTTAATTTACAGTGTAACCACACTCAGCAGCTGTGTGTGTGTATGCGAGTCACCGATTTTATTTAGCATTTAATAGAGTGCCATGCGGGATTTGAAGTGGCAAATCTGATGCATGTTGCACATACGTGTAAAATGCAAATTGTTGATTTTCCAGCTTGTTGTTGTTGTTTTTTTATTTCAATTACGTTAAACGGCTGCGTTTAGCCACAGCATAGCAACATTTAAATTAATTTCAAATGCGTAGTTTTAAACACATTACAAATACAATTAGAGAGGGAGAGAGAGAGCAACACTAGCTGGACAAATAAAAGTTGCAAATAGGCTTTGAGTGCGAGGATTAGCCTGAACACGAGCTGCCAAACAAAAGAGAAATGAAAATCCAATAAAATAAATTGCGACTCTATTAAAATGTAAGCTCAGCTGATATCAGCAGACAATACAATCTGAATAAAGGTTAATTCTTGTAAGCACTTTCAATAAATAATCTACTTGAGCTAGCAGCGATAAACCTGTTTGGGTGAATAACCCAAACACATCAGCTACGCGCTTATGTTAATATCAAATCAGTCCAAGACCGACAGTCAACATGTACGAATGCGAATCTCTAGCAAAGACACACACAAATTTGCCTTTAGTTCGGCTGCGCTGCTCCGGCAGCAATTGGCTGCCACTGCAGCAGGATTGGTCCACACGCTGGTGTACAGTGCCCGAAGGCTACGCTGCCAGCCGCGTGCATGCGCTGGAAACGCGCGACGACGACGTCTTTGTGGTAACGTATCCAAAGTGCGGCACCACTTGGATGCAGGAGCTCGCCTGGCTACTGCTCAACCAGCTCGATTTTGAGCGTGCGAGCAGCGTCTATCTAAGAGAGCGCAGCATATTTTTAGAGTAGGTGGCATAAACTTGTTTGATAAGAGAGTTTAATCTCTTGATTTTTGCAGATACTCGGGCATATCCAAACATAAGCGCAGGGATACGATTCAGCTGTGTGAGCAACTGGCAAGTCCACGCCTCATCAAATCCCATCTGCCTGCTCAGTTGCTGCCACGTCAAGTTTGGCAACACAAGCGCAAGATTATCTATGTAGCTCGCAATCCCAAGGATGTGCTAGTGTCCTCTTATCACTTCTTCGTGGGCCTGGAATATTGGACAGGCGATTTGAACACATATGTGGACGAGTTTATAAACAATCAGCTTGTCTACTCTTCCTACTGGGCGCATATTGTAGATTTTTGGAGACTACGGCATGATCCTTATGTATTTTTTGTAACCTATGAGCAAATGAAACGCGATTTGAAGAGCGTCATTGAAAAGTTGAGCACATTTCTTGGTGTCAATAGCTTGAGTGCGCAGCAACTGGAGCAACTTATAGGTCACACTTCATTTGACAATATGAAACGTAAGCAATTTTAAGCTTTAAACTTTAACTTATTAACCAAACTGCCAATTATAGAATCAAAATATGCCAATGCGACTGGTTTGTTGAAGGAAACTCAGAAAACTTCAACAGATTTTGAGTAAGTTGCTTCAACTGAATTTTCTTTTGCAAAATATTGTATTTTTAATGTTCTATTTGCAAAGATTTATGCGTCGCGGCATAGTTGGAGCATTCAAAGATGAACTAAGTGAGTGTCAAAAACAAAAACTGGATAAATGGACTGCTGACTGTTTGAGTGAATTTAATCTTACGGAAACTGACATATTCGGTCAGCTATAATGGTTTAATCATAAGTAAACTACTCTTGTTTCTATTAATTATTTAAATTATAAATCATTAGATACACACGTAAACTGTGCTTACGAATATTTTTATATTATTATATTGAGTGCACAATTTTTTACGAATAAGAACGCACTTTTAAATAAATTGACATAACTCGTTAACTATTGTTTAATTTATATTTTAAAATAAAAAAAATATACAATAATAGATACCAAGAGTTTCTAGAGCTTCCAGAAACCCAAATTATATATTGTAGCGAATATTAGCCGTTTGGTGGGCCCACAAGATCTTTTTGGATCCGAGCTATGCTACGGTTGGCCGAGCGGTGGCAATCTTTATAGGTCAGTTTAGGCGGATTAGGCGGTTGAGCGAGAAGCGGGTTCCGATTTTTCTCGCAACGTTGGCACGTCTGATAATTAATCACTTAAACACACCTTCTAAATATTTAGTTTCGTTTATTTTTAAGATGATTCAAAATTTAGTAGATTTAATTAGTGCTTATTAAATCTAATAAGCGTCTGTTCGGCACGATGCCCGGAAGGAAAGAGAGTGAGTCAGGGACGGGAAGCGCCCAGGGCTAGATGCTTAAAGCGCCCAGGGACGAAGTAGAACCAGGGCTAGGTCCTCTAAGTGCCCGATCGATACAGAGCTTTCGGTGGTGGTAGGCTGATCCCACCGAAAGCTCAGGCTTAGCGGCCCAGTGATCGGTGGGTCCAGCTGATTTCGTTACAATATTAAACAATTTGATATAGATAAACTTAAAGCTAATAATTCAGAACATTGTTGTACCTTGTACATTGACGCTCAGCTGTACAAATTCAGTTTTTATTTTTGCTTACGCGTTTTAGTAATTCTATTATCAATGCTATATTATTAAAATCAAAAACTGTTATTCGTATTCTAATGTTTCATAGCATCAAGGTCAGCTTTGTTTAGTGTTGCGTCTTATTTATAAATGTTATAGTCTAGACCGGATAAGCTTAAACGTTCACGTTTCGACTGTTTAAAATTCGCATTTAAGATTCACATTGTATTGATTTTATTCAGAAGCGCTAACCAGGTCAACCACTTTCTAGGCATAGATCATCAACAATGCAAAGACTCGCTTGTTAGCTTATTGTGTAGCACAGTGGTTATAAAATACAGAAAAACTATGATAATATTATTTCAATTAAGTAACAATAAAAAAATTAATTGCGCTATTAATTTATGAATTGCAAAATGTAAAGAAATAAAATTTGATATTAATGTTATTAACATGTGTGCAAAATATGAAGAACTAGCTTTTAATTTAAAAATGGTTAAGTAATAATATTAAAAAAAATCTAAATCACATATTAATATGCTTGAGTTCATACCAAAAAATTTGACTTAATCACCATTGTGCGCAATAAAAATAGAAACAAGATCAGTCAGTTTATACGACTCCGACCAGTTTGTGTTATTAAGGAACGCATTGCTTAGATGCTTAAATTATTATTAAGAATTTGCATTATTATTTGGACTTAAGTTTGCAAATGTATTATCAGTTCAGTCTAACACAAACAATCAACATGTTCGAATTTGAATCTGTAGAAACGGCGTCCACATTTCCATTGATTCGCCTGCACTGTGCGGGCAGTAAGGAAATAAATAATTGGCTACCACTGCAGCAGGATTGGTCCACACGCTGGAGTACCTTATCGGCAGGCTATGCAGGATCATTCGCAAGCCACATAGATGAGCTGGAAACGCGCGACGATGACGTATTCCTGGTAACGTATCCAAAGTGTGGCACCACTTGGATGCAGGAGCTCGCCTGGTTACTGCTCAACCAGCTGGACTTTGAGCGTGCGAGCAGCGTCTGCATAAGCGAGCGAAGCGTGTACTTGGAGTAGGTGAATTCAAATATTGTTCGACTGCAATGTATGATTTCCAAGTGTTTTATAGACAATCTGCAAATTCCAAAAAATTGCCAATGAACTCAATACAGTCTTGTGATCAAATGACAAGTCCACGCCTCATTAAGACGCATCTACCTGCTCAATTGCTGCCACGTCAAGTTTGGCAGCAAAAGCGCAAAATTATTTACGTCACGCGTAATCCCAAGGATGTGGTAGTGTCCTCTTATCATTTCCATGTGGGCCTTGGACATTGGGCAGGCGACTTTGATGCATATGTGAACGAGTTTATAAACAATAAGATTGTCTATTCATCGTACTGGACGCATTTTGTAGACTTTTGGCGTATGCGTCATGAGCCAAATATTTTTTTCGTAACCTATGAGCAAATGAAAAGCGATTTGCAGAATGTCATTGAAAAGTTGAGCGAATTTCTAGGTGTTCATAGCCTGAGTGCGCAAGAAATGCAGCAACTTATGAATCATTTGACATTTGACAATATGAAACGTAAGCAATGTTTAAATACGAAATATAATTATTTAATCAGTTGCTGTTTATAGAATCAAAATGCACTAATTTGACGGGATTTTTTAAGAAGATAAAAAATGCCACAGACAACTTTGAGTAAGTTAAACATGAAATTTAGCTGCAGTATATAATTTGAGTTTTTTTTTAGATTTATGCGACGCGGCATAGTTGGCGCATTCAACGATGAACTGAGCGAGAATCAAAAACAAAAATTGGATAAATGCACTAGTGAGATTTTGAGTGAATACAATCTGAAGGAAAGCGACATTTTCGGTGATCTTAATAATAATATATAATATAGCATGTATATTAAGTTTTTTATATAAATAAGACATACATTTTTGTTAATTGTTAATGGTCAAGCTGAATTACAATTAATTTAATAAGCGCTTTATAAGAGCGAGAGATTCAATATACAATATTATTATACAGCTGAAGAGTGCCAGATTTCTCTCGGACAAACAAATAAAAGTTGCATTAAATAAAGTTGAAAATAGGCTTTGAGTGCGACATGGCAAGTGGAGGATTAGCGTGGACACGACCCAATCAGAGCTGCCAAACAAAAGAGAAATGAAAATACAACAAAATCCAATAAAATAAATTGGAACGTTATAAAAATGTGAGTTAAGCTTGCTATACGCTAACAAAGTTGTATAAAGTCAAACAAGAAATGAAACTATTAATCATAAATAATATAAAAGTTGTATGCAGCAAACTAATAGCGAATATTAAATTTAGTTTAAGTTTCTCTTTGAAATTAAACTAAATTAAAGTTTGCTTCAATGCCAATTGTTTATTCTTGTTTGTAGCGTTTTAAGTAGCTACCAATTAACTGATTTATTAAACCATAATGTATACACCTCGCTATATATATAGACAATTGACATTGCTTAGTGCTTATACCCGATTCTTTAAAGTGTAATGCCAAATTGAATGCCAAAGTTCGCTTTTCAATTATTTTGCTTGCCTTTTTTTTTAACATTTTTTTTAAGTATACGAATTTGGGAGCAAGTGAGTTGTTTTCTGTGTAAACGCTGCAGATCCGACTATATATACATATCTATGTGGGCATGTTGCTCATGTACGAGTTCAGTGTTTCAATGTGCAGTCGTCTACACTTTTATTGCTTTAATTGCCCAGTGGTGCGCAACGAGGGCTGCAAAATATACTCATGAATTGGACACATGTTGCTAATGAAGTAACTCCAACAACAATTTCAGTTCAACTTGCTGCTCAGATCATAATCTGTTAATCTGCGAACCAAGCTGCTGCTTCTGCTGCTGCCACCCGATTAGTCCCACCCACTGCACGCCCCTTTGGGTTGACGATAAGACATGTTTGCTTTGACTGGGACTAGACCAGCAACTGATTGCCCTGGCTCATGTCAAAAGTATAAAAACAACAAGCAGCAGCAGCTACAGCACATCAATCTGACTGAAGTACAGGCTGTCTGTCCGTCCGTCTGTCTGCCTGTCTATCTTTCTTTCCAATTTGCAGTTGGGCAAGTTAATGAAAATGGATTTTTAGTTCAGCCAGCGCGCCAAAGAAGAACTTAAGACAAGTTAACGTTAACTTTTATGAGCTGCCTGCTTTGCTTTCGTTACACAACTATCATTTCAATGGACACTTTGAGGCTTTCAGATTGGCCCCATAACTGTTGCATTGCCATAGCCATGGCCCAAGTCCAATTGCAAATGGCAGTGCTTTGAAAATCGACATAGATACTCGCTTGAATGCTTGCAAGGGATGGCAGCTAAGGCTAAGGGCAGCAGAGCAAGAAGATAAGTAATATGACAAGCTCAGGTAGCTGAACTGTTGGCCAGTCAATCGAACTCAAACTTAGAGGCAATGAACAGCTCTTAGTTCGTATATAATTGGATTAGCATCAATAAACTACAGTCCAAGTATTTTAAAATTCAATTTTGTAAAGATTACTTTATTATTATTTCCATCTGTGCTACGCTTAATATACAAAATAATGTCAAATGATCAATCAGTAGATAATTTTTGATGGATTTATGTTCTTTCCTTATAATTTATTCTATTCATTTTTTGAGGAAAACAAAATAATGAGCTGTATAAAACTAATTTGGTTTCTCTAGCGGGAATCTCTCTATAGTTCCCACTATGGATAGAAATAAGATAACTTTGTTGTATATAATGAAGAATGTGTTCTTATATACTACAAAATTTAGACTCGCTTGACATTTTAGTTAGAAGTATGTGCATCGAATCAAATTTTGCCTCGCTTGACATTTAAAATAAGCTGTAATGATATTGAAGCATTCAGTTATCATTACTTATGTTTGCAATAAATTCGTAATGATTACGATTACAAATAATTGAAAAATAAAGCGGTATTATTAGAGAATATTTATTGCATAATAATATTTAAATTAATTGTATATAAGCGTCAACGATGTAAAGATCATTTACAACTATATTTCAGCTATTTCAATTATTTTTTATTATTTTTCTGCGCAACTAACACAATTAAAAATCATTATTCAACAGTTATGGTATAAACATTTTATTCTTAAATGACTTTATCCCTTTAATCTGTTGACTATTGTACTGTTGATTCCCCATCCTCCATTTTGGTGGCTTGCAATTACGTATAGTAATAAGATAAGGCTACAGCACTTCATAACTTTGTTGTGTATAATGATGAAGGTTTCAATCAGTTTGAATATAAAGGTATGTACTAAAAAATTTAAGCTCGCTTGACATTTTAGTAAACAGTAAGTGCATCGAATCAATTTTTGGCTCGCTTGGCATTTAATTACCGTTACGAATCATTTAAAATATTTTAGAAAAATATACAATAATAATGAATGTGCCTTTGCCATACTCTCAAAGACTCTTTAATCAAAGCCAAAAATATGTACTTAATAAAGTTAGTAGTTAGTAAAAATGTTGCAGAATAAACATTTAAGTTTTGGTTATTTACCAAGAGCTTGATCAGCATAAAGTTTAAACAGAAATGTCAAGCTAACTTAATATAATTATTATAACAAAATAAATAAAACATAAACTGCTACTTTCTACTTTTAAACGTATAACGCTTTAATCGTATAACTTAATACATGGTAAATTTTAACATATTTATGCAATTTTATTTTTGTTATTAAATATATAACAAAGCTGTCTGTAAGTTAGCGTATTCATTACTATATGGCAAATGTTAAATTTCGGCGAATAAATTGGCCAATTATTTAATTAGAGCTGCACCCCAACAAGCGCAACGAAATATTCTTACTTTATATGCTATTTGATATCTGCCACTCTCTTTTTATTCTAATATTATTGATTGGGCAGACGGCAACGCATTAATAATGTTGCCAGCAAATACAAATGCAAATACACAGCAAATGCAAATACAAATATCAAGCATACGCATACATAAGTAATTTGAGTGACATGTCAAAGCTAACAAACACACAGACCAATGTCTGTGTCTGTTTATATTGCTGTTGTGTGTATGTGTGTGTGTGCGCGCTTACAAGTTGTTCAGATACTGCAGGTGTATGAGTGTTTAATGTTATTTTCACCTTATCTATTTGTTATTTTTACGCCTCGCTGCATTGGGGTGGAGCTAGAAAAAAAGGGAAAACAGAATTGACTGCTATTGATGGGCAAAGTGGGTAGACAACACACTCAGCTGGCAAATGTTTTAATTAAAGTTGTTTGAAACGCATTTATCAGATGCAGACAGGACATGCCAAAGCGCACCTAAAACGAACGAATGCAGTTCGGCTGCTAAGGCAAAGAATTACAAGAGCCAACAGCCATTGGCAATTGTAGCCAGCAGACAAAGCTGGAGCTGGAGTCAGACATGTTTTACTGTTAATGGACTTTCAATACTCGCATTTGCAGCAGGAAGTTATGACAGCTGAATTTATGTCCCTGTGGCTACCCCACCCAACAGCTTGGGCAGCCTTTTTAATTATTGAGTGCCATTTGATTAAAGCTCCACAGCTCAAACCCAATTTGTGCGCCCATAAACTTGCGAGTTAAGCTTAAATTTTAGGTGCAGACACTTAACCATTGCCTAAGTAGACATCAAATATAACAAATCAAGCAGCTGCTCAAGCTCAAGTTTAACACATTCGCCTGCCACACTGACAACTGACATTAAATAAAATGGGAATTTATATGCATTGCCATAAACTTGAGAGCGCACGCCATTAAAGCAAATCAAAGTAAGCAGCTTACCTAAAACAATTCACAATTTACTTTTCTTTGCGTATTCAACTTAGTCTGCCAATAGCCAAAGTAGGCAAAAGTGTTAAGCAAAATTTGTCTGGCGTTTATTGAGTGTAACGAAAATGCGAAAAAGTATGCGAAAAGTAGATGAGCGCAGCCAGACAAAAGTAAAAGCAAAAGTTTAAATTACTTTCTACAGCAAAAGTTTTGCGACAAAAAGATTAATGCTTAAAGCGCCAAGACAAACGCGAAAAAGGGTTCAGCAATGCAACAAAAAATACAAAAAAAAAAAACACAAAAAGCAAAAACATACTTAGCGAGCAAATACATTTTCAATGAAGTCGTCACATAAATTTACAAATCTCTTAAGCTGCTGCGCGTCTGTAAGTGAGTTATAGAGAATGCGCTTAATTGAGAGCTTGGAAATATGTTCGAACATATTCTGGCAGCATTTCAATTTATTGCAGCGAGTAATTTGTTGTGGCTGCCAAAATGGAAATGTTAAAGAGTTAATAAGACCCAAACATCAATCAACTAAATTTAATGCTAAAATGTTTAAATTAATTTATTCCTTTGTGAAGCAATCGACCTAGACTTAATTCCTATATTTGTTAATAAAGAAATTTTATATAAAAACTCTTTTGATTTATAAACTTTATGATGTAGATTTTTATAAGTCTAGCTTAGGATTATCTTGCTTAAATAATCATCAAGAAAGTTTTTTCTTATGAGCAACGATAGTCTAAATTCTTTCAGTGCACCCACTGCTTTCATTTAAATCCTTTGCCATTTAGCGCTAATGTCATTAGCGAAAAACATTAAAGCATTAATTATGTATAATATGTATGCATATATTGAAGCCCTGCAGCACATCGAAACACATTGATTTGAATATCAGCATGACACAGCCACAAAAGTTCCAAAGAACTCAATCTAAACTTCAGTGCCAGCGAGTTGCCGCTTTGATGTGCCCCTAAGCAGGTCGCCGCACACAAAAGCCAAACGGAATAGATAAACAAAACTAGGAGTGGATGCCACAAACACATGGCAAATAACTTGCACATGCTACTTGCTGCTGCTTCTATGAGTTTCTTCTTTATTTTTTGTTTGCAGCTTGCGCGCTCCAAAGTTCAGCCGTTTGTAAATAATGCTATAGCTGGCGGCAAAATCGATACTTCACTTAAGATTTTTGCATAGCATAAATATGGAAGTAACACACCCCGAAAAAGAAAAAACAGCAAGAGACTTTGACAAAGTTGAACAAAGTGAAATATGAAAAGCAGCAGCAATGGCAACTGCTCTAACTCATTGTCGCAGCAAATATTTGCCTGGCAATTAAATGTTAACTATTTTTTGTTATGTGTAACGTTGCTGTTAAAATTAATCATACGCCTGGCTGATGTTGCTCGGCGCGCTGGGGTTGCAACAACAACAACACCACAATGGCAAATGAACTCAGCTCTGGGGCAAGCCGAAACTTCCATTGCTAGCTTGTCTAGTAGTGGCAACGACCACAGAGCCAAGGGCTGCAGAGCAACTCTTGTTGTGGCTGCTGCATTGAGCCTCGTTGTCTGGCAATCTGCTAATGCGATTTGTTACCCAAACACTTGAAGCGGCTTAAATTCGGTTGGCAACTGTTTAATTAATTAACGCTGCTTGTCTGCTCTGCCGCGGCGGCGGCGGCGTCGTTGCCTGTAAAACTCTATTAATATTTAATACATTGCACATTACGCATACGCACTGTAGCAGCAGCAGCGACAAGTAACTGACTGGCGCTCTGTCATTTTAATTACATGCACATTGCCCCAGCACAACACACGGGACGCATTTTGCGACATGTTTCGCACATTTTTAACACGCTGCCAATTTACAAAATTCATAAATATAAATTGCTTTTAAATGTTGAATACAAACAATTAAAATAGGTACCAAAAGTAAAATGTGCGTAGCTGCGTACAATAGACAGCTTCATAATTAAATTATACTATGTACTATGCAACAAAGTGCGTATATATGTTGATAGCATTACTTATTGATATGACCAAAATTAGCTTGTTGTATTTAATTTGCAACATGTGTATGTGCCTGCGATTTTGTTAGCCCCAAAAAAGTGGCATGCGTAATTAATTAAACAGCTAGTTTAGCTTAAAGGCTTTGCCATTTGAACATTTTACTGTGCAGTCTATATAGTTTGTATGGAATTGAATGCCCCATGGCCATAGACAAGCATAGACAAAGGAATGCTGTCTAGTTAAAATTAATTGAGTTCAATTTGCAGCTAGCAAAACATTGTTAATCAAAATAATAATAATTAACAACTGTGAAAAGAAGCAGCTTATATGCAAAGCAGCGACAACGCTAAATAAACAAATAGTTATGTTTAGCTCAACACTTTTCCAGATTTTCTTAGCATACTTATCAATTATAAAGCCTGAAACTTTTTGTTTGAAATTAAATTATTAATTGCGGCCGGTGAGGGAAATTATGTATTGCTCGTTTTTGACATAGATTTGTTAATTAATGGGATTATTTTTGTAGTGTATTTATGTAGATCTGTTGGGTAAATTCTTTGCAATCTTCTTATTGGTAGCGGGTTGACCAGATTGCTAGCCAATGAGCTGGGATGGGCCATGAGTTTGTCCGCGTATCGGTTGCTGTGTATGTTGATTTGATCTCCGATCAGTATAAATCGAAAGTCACTTTCAATTGACTAATAAAAGCTTGTTGACTTCTTCAATTAAAATTATTTAGTAATTGCTCCCACCACGCTTCAACGTTAAATTATTAATTAAGTTTTTAGAATATAATAACATACTAAGCAGCATATAGTTAATAGTCGACTCGATGGCCTTAGTAGCTAGCACTTACCACTTTTAGTTATTATATAAGTTTGTATAATAATTAAGCTTGTAAATAAATAAATAAATTTAGTAATTGCTAAGCTTAGCGAGTTTAGCTCAAGCTGATTCTTATGCTTTTTAATTTCTAATTTGAAACAAGTTTGTTTTAGTGTACATTGCATCAATTGTTGTTATGCTAGTTGCATATTTAATTAGCAGACATTGTTAGAAAACTATTTGACAGCTCTAAATATATAGCGACTAGCTTAATTACCTAGCATCTAGCATATCGTTTTTTGTACAGATTTGACATTTGTACAAGCGATAAAACGTTATGCATTTAGCTTAACTGAGTTTAGCTGTACTTCCCTCTATATATATATAGCTAATACTAATGAGTTCAATAATAATGTAGCATGGCACAGTTGTCAATCAATGTGGCACTTTTGTTGTACCTTCTGTTGCACATGCAATCTGTTGTTGTTGTTCTAACAAATATACAATTGAGATTGTACATTAACAAATAATTTATAGTGAAATTTGCTGTAGCGCCAAATAAGGGCAACTAATTGAATGCGCTGGGTACACAAAATTTTACACAATGCCAATGTGTGTGTGTGTGGTTGAATTTTATTTAACCACAAGCGAAATACAATGCAACTGATGTGTGTGTGTCTATTTGTGGCTTGCACCCATTTTATTGCTGCATGTACATAACCCACACCCATTGGTGTCCACGAGTAAATTGCTTGTCGATTTAATGATGCATTTGAAACACAACACACGGCACACAACAATTGAAAGGCAAAGCACAAAGCAGCTCGTTTAAATCGAATTTAGTGCAGCTTAACTAAAGCAATTTAATATTATAAACTGTTGCTAAAGCTTAAAGTAATTATAAATTAGGCTGCTTGCATTTGAGCTGTAAGTTGAACTTCGTCTTGGCTGTTGACTTTACTTATGCACTTATCTAATCGATATTTAATGGCAAATGCCAGCCACGCCCACACACACACACACACACAGAGGCACACTTAGTCTGGCACATACATCATTGTCAATGTCAAAGTGTCAAAGCAAACTTGCCTGCTCTGCTGGCCTGCTCATGAATCTACATAGAAGTTGCCCAGGCAAGTGTCGAGTGCAATAACCCAGGCTTTTGTTTTTTTTCTTATTCACTCACACACACACACCCTCTCGCTCTCGCTCTGCCCACAACATTTAAGCATTATGTGGCATTTATGATGTTGCAGCTGCAACTGCAATTGTTTGCATATTGTTGGTTGCTTGCCAGTAAACTGCAAATTGCACTCAAACTTTTTCAACAGAACAAAAACAAAAAAGTAGAGCTCGGGTACACAACTTGCGTTAAGTTTATGGCAAACAGCAAACAATTTGAACTGACAAAGTCCTGCGATAAAAATTGCTTAAGTACTTTAGTTGTGTGCGCGCCAGCAAAAACTTTATTAAACAAACAGGTGAAAAATCTGTGCGGCAAAAAGCGCTGCAGCCACCAGCAACGAGCTGTTGCTGCTGCTGCTGCTGATTCAGATCAGCAACCCATACAAAATGAAAAACAACAAAATTCCTTGCTTACAACATACAAAAAAAAAATTTGTATCATCTGTCATATGTGCGGCAGCATATGCCACACACACACACAGAGGTACACACGCAATGTTTGATTTTATTTTGTGTGTGTGCGTGTGGCATGAAAAGTTTTGTCAGTTTTATCATCTTTTTGTCAGTGACGTTTTTCTTTTTCCATTTGCTGTTTTTTTTTTGTTCTTATTGTTGGCTGTAACTTTGACATTGGCCATGGCTAACAAGCAGGCAGGCAGACAGAACTCACCAGCGCAAAAAAGCGAGAGTGTGTGTGTGTGTGTTTGTGGCATAAAAAGGTACAACGCAGCTATGTTTTGATATATTTTTTGTCAATTTTATTAAATGCAAGCACAGCAAGTGAGCTGAACGTTTCAAAAAATGCATCAAAAGTAAAATGGCGCATGATGAAATGAAGTTAAGAAAATAAACATTTAAGACTTGAATTTATTTAAACTGAATACAACTTTATTTACTGCTTTTTATACTATTTATTTATATATATAATTATGTGCATTTGTTTGTTAAATTATAAATATAAATGCTGTAAAAAAGCCAAAGCCAAAGCTTGCACTGAATTTGATTTTAAATTGAATAAATTTCTCAGTTAACAAATTTCGACACAACTTGCACCTCAGCAGTAAATTGTAAATAGTTAAAATGTTAACAACAAAGTGGTAGCGTTAATAAATACCGTAATCGTATTCATCATTAGCAACAGCTATTAGTTACATTATTAAATTGAATTTTCGTGTTGCTTGCGTATTGAGTGTCTTAACAATTGAGACCACATCAAAGAGCGTGTAATGCTCTCGTTAAGCATTGTTAGTCCTATGCGTGTGTGTGTGTGTGTTGTTGCAAGGATTTCCAGGACTGACAATAACAAAAGCGTGCATGTAATACTTTTATGCATATTTCGCGCATATTTTTCTGACATTGTAAGTGGCTGCGGCTGGCAGCTATAAATTATTGAATAAGCACTGCTGCCAGTAATAACAACAACAACAACAACAGCAAGTGCCAGAGCGAGCGGCTGAAGCTAAAAGACAGAAACAGACGAAGCCACAATATGGCCATGTGTGTGTGTGTGTAGCGTTGGCAATGCCAGTCGGAATTCATATGTAAACCACATTAATCATACGCCCCGTTTGCGTTTTCATTTACGCCACTGACATATGAAAAAATGCACAACAACAACACGAGAGCAGCCGTAATAATAGCAAAAGCCAAAGCAAAAGCAGTCAGGACAGCAGCAATAACTGGCATGTTGCTGCTGCTGTTGCTGCTGCTGCTGTTGTTGTGGTTGTTAGGCGCTACGGTTAAATCAGCCATGAAATGCCAACTACATCAAGCGAGCAACATCATAAACATAATGAAAATAATAAAAATATAAATAGTTGAAGCTCTGGCTATTGAATTTCACTTCATTGCATTTAAATGATTGTTAATCAAATTGAAATCAATATTGAAATGATTGCAACAGCAATTGCAGTAAATATCTTTGCAATGAACTTCACTGCATAGCTGAGTAATCACGAATTGTGTGTCTGCATTACTGGCTGGGTATTAACTTACCTTAGCTGACAAAAGCAAATTGACAGCGCAATAAGATCGAGCAGCAGCAGCAGCAGTAGTTGAGATTAAAGCAAGTTTAAGCTCAAGGGTCTTAAGTTCATTCATTTTGAGTTGTTGAATTTTGCTTGAGCTTATCTGCATGTTAATTGAAGTCTATTAGCTGTCAAGCAATTTAAATTAATTTATTTAGACACAAAGCTGATAAGAGAGCAACAATGTGAGCTATCAATGAATGTAGCGCGCAGTAAACAAATAAGTCGAAGCAAAGAGTAGGGCGCAATCGACAATGTGAGACGCTGTGCTATAAGCAAACTAAGGCAATAAAATGTGCAATTTGTTATAAATATATAAACTTTATTCATTTGTTCAATAAACTCTGTGCAGCGTTTGAAAGTTGTGTAACTTTGTATACATATCAAGTATACGTATTAAAATTGCATTAAAATATTTAATACACATTGACTTTGATATTCTTTGTCCAGTCGCGCTGAAGTTTTCGACAAAACTCTTGACTGGGACATTGAAGGAAATTGTGAATATATAAATCAAACTTTGTGTCTTTAGCTTTTATTGTCTACCTACTATAATATCTATACTTTATACTTTTACTTGTTACATACATTTGGCACAACTTTAAAAGACTCTTTTGCACAAAAATTCAATAAGTATAATTTTTAATTATGATGAGTACATATGCACAAAGAGAAAAATATTGCTATAAATATATGTCAATCTGGCTTGACATAAATGTAAGATTGATATTAAATGCAGATGAATTTAATCAAATTGAGCTGATATTAATATAATTTTATTAAAAGTTAAAGTTAATAAAATATGTCGCTTGAGTAACTTTCATTTCATTTATTTCTTGCTGTACATGTAGCGATAAATTTGAAACTCAACCCGTTGCTGGCAGCTGCTTTCACAATCAGTTGAAGCCTCAGTATACAATGAGCGCTCAGAAGATTGGCATAGTGGGCAGCGGGCTCATCGGACGTGCCTGGGCAATGTTATTTGCCGCTGCCGGTTATCGCGTGCAGCTTTATGATATATTGGAGGCGCAAGTGACGACAGCGCTGGCGGAACTGCAGCAGGAGCTGCACAGCTTGGAGTGCAAGGGCAGGCTGCGTGGCAATTTGACGGCGCAGGCGCAATTCGCATTGATTAGCGGCTGCACGAGCTTGCAGCAGTTGGTGCAACAGGCGCAGCATATACAGGAATGCGTACCGGAGCAGCTGGAGCTGAAGCGACAGCTCTATGCGCAGCTGGCTGAGCTGCTGGAACCGCAGACGGTGCTGGCCAGCTCAACGAGCACGTTTATGCCGTCGCGCTTTACGGCGGAGCTGAAGTGCAAGGAGCAGGTAAGCAGCAAATGAAATTCTTGCCTGAGGCGCTTACAAACTTTGCTTTAGATGCTGGTGGCACATCCGCTCAATCCGCCGTACTATATACCGCTGGTGGAGCTGGTGCCGGCGCCCTGGACGAGGCCAGAGCTAGTGGAGCGCACGCGTCAGCTGATGCTGTCGCTGGGCCAGCGTCCGGTTGTGCTGCAGCGTGAGATTGAGGGCTTTGTTAGCAATCGCATACAGTACGCCATACTCAATGAGGTGTGGCGTCTGGTGGGCAGCGGCATTGTTAGCGTCGCGGATGCGGATCGTGTGCTGAGCGAGGGTCTGGGCATGCGCTATGCGCTGCTTGGTGCACTGGAGACGGCGCATCTGAATGCGCCTGGAGGCGTGGCCGATTATTTTCAGCGCTTTGGCAGCGAAATCTCAGCAGTGAGCGCCAGCTATGGCCCAACGCCGAATACGTGCGAGGAGCTGGACACGCTGGCGGATATTGCGCGTCAATGCGAGCAGCTAACGCCGCTGGCCGAGCTCGAGCAGCGGCGTGCGGCACGTGATGAGTTTCTCACACGTCTGGCGGCGCTAAAGCGGCAGCAGCAGCAGCAGCAATCGCCAACAAATTGATTTTTGCTAAAATGTATTTTCGTCTGCTTTCCATTTGTGTTGATTAAAACTATTCCAGTCTCTCTCTCTTTCGCTTTCTTTATGTGCGCGTGGGGGGGGTGGGGTGACGTATATGCCACATGTACTTGCTACGTAATTGCAGCGCACGCTTTCATTTCGTTTCAGTTCGCCTGCACATTAATGAAATTAATTTTTGTAGCAACCGGAAATGTTGGCAGCCATTGCCAACTACAACGTGTCACATTTCCGGCTTTGGCTTTGGCTTTCGGCTGCCATTGCAATCGGCCCCCAGGGAGCACCGCATGCCATTTTCATTTCAATCTCGACACTTGACCTGTCGGCGCTTTGCTTAAAGAAATTTAATTCTAAATGCAGCTGCAACTCTTTGGGAAATTTAAGCTGCTTGAGCTTTAATTAAAGCATTGAAATGTGAACTATTTGTCATATTTAAATAATGATGAATGATATTTAAGCTACGCTACTTTCATTCACACTTAATCAGCGTGTTATAAAATTCATTTTATTTTTTTACTTTATGCGTCTCAGCACATTTAACTTTTGCTTAAATCCACTTTAATTTAGCTGTTTAATGTTGTCTAAAATTTATTGTCATAGACCTGCCTGCCTTACACTCGCCTGACTAACAAACAATTTACTTAGCAACAGTAAAAGATCCAAAGAAAAATCGTTTGCTTAATGCGCTCAACACTTTGCGGCTTAATGTGTGTGTATGAGTGTGGGTGTGTGTGTGTGCTTTTTTATTAAAATCATAAATCTGCATTAAGTAAGCCTAACATATACTATGCTATATATATGTACATAAGCGCATTTTACATCGACATTGCCCAACAATTCATTTTATGCGCTGGCTGACAACGCATTTTTCATTTTTACTCGCATTAATTTTGCATGTGTATGTGTGCGGTTTTTTTTAATAAACTCGAAGCTGTCGCTAAGCACATGCTATTTACCATAGCCACATGGCCAGAAGGAAAGCGCATAAAAAATGATCAAAAAGCACTTTAATTTAACTCATTGTCACATTGCCAGGCTTTTGTTTTATCAAAAGGGCGCTTCAAAAAAAAATTTAAACATATTCGAATTGCATTTTTTGCTGCCCAACCTAAAGCTGTTGGTACCAAAAGGCAGTGAAGGCTTAACTATAGTAGCTATATATATTTAAAATTCGAAAATAAATTAAAGCAACAATTAGAAGTTACTCTGCTGACTGAGCAATCAACTAACTAATTAACTCTAACAGCAGCTTAACAAAATAAAATAAGAAATCACAAGTAAAAGAGCTTAAATTATTTATGCTCATGCTGTCTCTCTCTCTCTGTCAATCGCTAATTTATAGCCTCTCAGCAACTATCAGTGCGCTCTCGCTCAGAATATCAAATGCTGATAAGAAAAAGAACGAAAGCACAAGCTGCAAACAAAAATTTATGTTTTGAATGCTTTAATCACAGCAAGCTAACAAACAATTCAAATAACAGATTTTTAATTAGTTTGAATTTTAGCTAATCATTGTAAAACATGCAAATTATAATTGTCTCATTTCAACATAAATTTTATGCTACACCAATTAGCAATAAAAATAACCGGAAGCACTATTCAACGTATATAAAATAATAGACAAATTGTTTATTACACTTTTTGTTGACAATGCACAGTCAACGGAAAACAATTGCAAATTGCAAAGAAATATATTATAGCAACTTTATTTAAATATATAAAATTCAGTATATAAAAAAAAAAAATTATATTTGTGTAATAAATATAATCAATTACTTATTCAGCTTAATATTTGTTGCATAAATTGTTTGGTGCCATATTATTGTTGATTATAAAAAGTTAAATACGATTAAAATTTGAGCTTCTATAAAGTTAATGAAACTATATTTAATAATTAAAGAGAAAAAATTTGCTTTTGATTAGTAACTTGCTAATTACAAATGAAACAATATGCGCATTTATTTAATTTAATAACTATGAGGCGTTTGCTATTTATTTATTTATTTAATGTCGAGTATGTACACTCAACAGTAAATTAAAATTATCATCAATTAGTTCAAATTAGTTCTGATAAATATACAAAATTAAGCATATAGTAAAGCAAAGAAGCTCAGTATCAAATCAGATTCAATTTAACTCCTAATTTTGTTGAATAGCGTAGCTTAAACTGTTATGTTTTTGGAATTTTTGAATAGCCTAAGCTATCGATTGTAGTTTTAGTTTTGTGTAATTTTGCTGCACTAAAAAGTTCAAATTACTGCGCATAGTTGCGGTCAATCGTTAGTGTAAAATACCCCAAACAATTAGAAACCACAATTGCTGCCCCAGCAACGTGCAACTTTTCATTTTTACTGGCACTTAATGCCAGTCAGCCAGTCAGCCAGTCAGCCAGCCAGGCTGCCAGTTTTTCTCGTTTGATATTCCAGCTGCAGTTGCAACCAACCACCCACCCACCCAACTCAGCCACCCACAAAAGCAGCAGCAGCAGCAAATGCATTTTGAGGTTAATGCCCCAAGCCAAAAACGAAGTGCAGGCAACTAAGCAGCATCAAAAGCAAGTCAGCGGGAAGAGAGAGAGAGAGGGTGAGAGGGTGGCAGAGTTTTATAAACTTGCCCCGAACATTCTCTGTACTGACAGTACATTTGGTCATATTCTTCGTTCTTCTTCTCCTTTGTGACTATTTTCCAATGTTTTTTTGCCTTCATTTTCTTCTGAGCATGGAACTTCTGCTGTGCCTGCATTGTCAAGTGAAGCGCACATAACGCGATTTTAATTTTGATTTCCTAGGGCCAGCTTAGTCCTGTGCATTCATAATCCTTAAACTGTTACACAGCCAACATGTATGCATATCCAGTATGTGCATTATAATTAAATAATCAGCAACTTGTTAATTGCTTGCAGTTCAAACTAGTTGATCACTGTTGCTCTGCCTGCGATTTGTATTGAATTTTAAGCTCTTAAGCCGCTTAGCAGGCTGACAAATTTTCAATTTTGTCCAATTTTGTCATTTGATGCCTAAATCTATAAGTTCAATGCAGTATTGCTGTTTAGAAGCGCATAGAAGGGCGATTCACAATAGCATAATTAATAAGGCGAACAGTCAAATTGCTGCTATAAATGGGAAATAAATCAGGAACGAAAATAATAAAGCAAAAGCAAAGTGCTGCAGTCTGCGAAACTTGTGTAAAAAGATTAGCTTCTGATTCGTCTGACTAATACTGCATAGGAAAAGTCTTTAAAATATATTTATTTAATTGTAATAATATACTTGGTCAACAAGCATTACATTAGGAACTAAAGCAGAACCTATATAAGCATTTATTTCAACTTTCTTAACGATTAATAATTAACACTAACCCAGCCTGGGTTGGATTTTTCTTAATCCTTGCAACAAATGTTGGGTCTGTTTAACACTTATAAGCTTATCAAATTTAAAAACCAAAACAATTTTTAAATACTTTTAAATTTAACTTTAAATATCTTTTGTAATCTTTTTCTTTTCTTTAAATAAATAAAATAATAAATACATTTATATTAGTATTTACTATTAGTACTACTACTTCAAATAGTTACCTTTAGATTTATTGCATAATAACAATTGTATACAATCCAATTAAATTTCTTTAAATTGCTTTTGAAATTCTTCAAGCTCAACCGCTAGATGGCGTTGGCCCAGTTGCTGAACAATTTGTAAGCTGCTGCAGTTGTTTGCGTCTAAAATTTGCTTTTCGAAAAGCGCAATACGCACACACACAACGTAACAAAAATAGACCAATTTATGTATGTGTGTGTGTTGGTGTGTGTGCGAGCTTTTACAATCCTATTAAAGTATCAGACAATCTAATCACCAGCAGCTCAAAAGCCGCGCAATGCGCACACGCGCTAAATGTTGCCAAAGGACCGACCGCAGTGGCAAAAGTACATGGCCATAGCCTGAGTGCTGTTGCTGTTGTTGTTGCTGTTGCTGCGTTGACAGCCCCCCACTTGGAATACAGATATACAAACAGATAACTACAGCAGAAGCTGAAGCAGCAGCAACAACATCACATTATAAACGAAATGTCCACTAAAACGACTGTCACTTGGCATAGAAGCCAAACCACTGGCCCACGCCCACGCCCACAACGTTGTCCCTACTGTGAGCTTGTTTAGTTGCTGGCATTAAGGCATTGTCTGCGTATACGTATTACGTATACGTATTTTGTTGGCACTGCGAGAGCTGCTCGTTGACTGTCTGTTTGGCCTTTGTTTTTGTTGCTGCTGTCTGTCTGACGGCTGCTGATGCTGCTGCTGCTGTTGCTGTTGCTCTTGCCTGATTGTTGGTCTGCGTCAGTTTAATTTGAATACACTTAAGTGTGCTGCGGTGTACCAGAACCGTCACAAGAATTTCCAATTGAAAATCACTTCAAGTTTAATTTGATTGCCGCCGTCAGCCGCTCAAAACCACTTGGCATTCTGCATTCTGGCATTTTGAAGTGCCTGCCCAACAACATATCCAACTACCCACTACGCCGAGCACTTTAATCACATTTGTCCAGCATTAAAATTGTCGAAAACTTGTTACGTTTGCATAATTCTTAGCCAAGATGAAACACCAGAGCCCCCAACCCCCCCAGAGGCACACACAACACAATAAGTTTCCTTTTCTTTTCACAACGCACAGCTCTCTGCAAGGCATTTTCATTACTTCAATGTGTGTACAAAATGAAACTTAAAAAAGGAAACTCAATGAATATGACACTGGAAGAGCAAATGGCATGAGCTGAATTTACGCAACGACGTAGACGAGTTGGGAATTTAATGCAGTTGCAAGCGCTGAAATTACATTTTTAACTCGAAGTCGAAGATTGGAATACACTAACAATTAAGTTTACAACCGAAAGCAAACAATTAAAGCAGAAGATGGCAAGAATATAATTTAAGGGCAGCAACTGGTAAAAAATTAAACTTACAATGATCTTTCTTAATTAACATAACATGAACACTATTTTTTATTATACTACAATTTACTAGAATTTTAATCGGGATTCAAGTTTGTGGGCGAAGCCAGTTTTGTAATTTAGGAGGAGAGCAGCAGCTCATAATAATTAATATTCTGATTGATAAAACATTTCTTTTATTTATTAAACTAGCACAGTATTTATTATAATTTTAATCATCTATGTATGAGAGTTGGATTTTGATCTGTGAATGATTATTCCAGACAACCCAGCTAAACTTACATAGATGACAATAGCTATTAAAAGTAATTAATCAACAAGTAAAGCATTTCTACCAAACCGCTTTAAATTTGCTAAATATATATTTTAGCATCAAAATATTCAAACGCTTATAAAAACAACAATTGAAATGCGTGCGTAACATGGAAATATGATGAGTATCAATCGCTGATTGATAACGCTGAGTAAGAAATGAAGTAGTAAATAGAAAATAGAACACATCAACTAGTAGTAGACATATTCCCGCGTGACATTTTATACATTTAGGCTTAACTGACGGATAAGCGCACTTAGGCGAAGCTTAAGCTGTTGAAAAAAAGACACATTATCAATTATCAATCAAGTCAATTAATGTTTTGAATAAAAGAACTATTGCAGTTATATTAAAATATATTGTTAGACAGTTTTCTCGGAAGATCTTGCTATACTAAAATTCACAGTTGCTTCTATAGTTTGACTAAAAATCTGCTTACCCACAAGTGTAAAGCGTATAGCTTGCCAGCGTATTGTATTGTATTGGATTTACATTATTTACAGCATATTACACACGGCCAGAGCGAGCGGCAACTGAACGTTATAACGCACATCAATAGACATATATGTGTTTATATATATGCATGCTATGCATACTGTGTAGGTTGCTGAGGCTGAGACTGAAGTCAATTCGTTTGTTTGGTTGCAATGTGAAAGGCGAAGCGCGTGGAAAGTAAAGCCGCCGCTCTGATAACATGGCAAGCAGGCAAATCGTACCCTCTGGGGCAAGGAAATTAATTAAATTAAGTCAACGAAAAGTGAAATGGCAAGAGCGAAAAACGCACTAGAGAGCGAGCGAGCTGTAGCTCTAGCTGGGGCAGCGGTACGTTATGCCCGCAGGCAGCAAAGTCTTTGACATTCGTCGCTCGCCCGGGCTCCCTCGTCACTTTGATGCCGCTTCGAACAGTCGCAGGAAGGAGCAGGACCCCTAGCAAGCGCGTCTGCCTTGACTGGTTCGTATCTATGGCAAGTGTGGAACGATAAGCTCGCTTCGTTATAATCCTAATTAAATATTTAGGTTTACTCTATGGCTGTATTTGCTTTTTTTTCGCTTCACTCTCCACTTTGCCTCTGAGCCTGTCACTCAACTCTTTATTTGCTATCTTTGCTTGCTTTCAGCTTTCAGCTGTGTGCGATGCTGTGTGCTCGATAAGCGCTGGCGCCTGGGTCACTTGGCAAGGGTTAATTGCATTAAAGTTATGACAATTGCCAACAAATTCCATGCTCGGGGCCCACAGCAGACAAAATCAACTCAACAAATTGCGTATTGCGCTGTTGCTGTTGCTGCTGCGCCACGGCTAATCGAATAAAGTCTGTAGCTTAATACACTACAAATTGCGTTTGCTCAAGAGCAAGTGCAGCAAGTGTGAAAAATAAAACAAAATTTGGTATTTTAAAGTAAAGTGTTGAGTTTCCGCAAACAATGCGCCGCTATTCTAATCATTAATTTAACAATGTTATGGGCTATGTCTGGCAAGCAATTTAATTTTGGCGCGAACGTCTTGGCCAGCTCTAACCGCTGGCTGTGTGCTCTTGTGGCATGCTGTCTGGCATGCCTCAGTTTATATAGTTCTATCTTGTCGGCTGTATCTGCTGCAGCAGCAGCCTTTGCCTTTGTTGAATGTCTGACGCAGTTAAAGCAGCGCGCAATTTGTTTTAATCAACAAAGTCAAAAAAAAAAAAGAAAAGTTGGTGTGCCTTGGGTGTGCAGCAGCAGCAGCAAAGACGAAAAAAAATTAAATAAACTTTGTGTTGGGCCAACAATTTGCGCAACGTCTAGCAGCTCAACCAGCAGCAACCGCTTCAAATGTCTGCGGCTATGCTGGGTCAGACAAAACGCTGACAGGCAGCAGCAGCGCCAGCGCTCGACGTGACTTCACTGTAGTCAGCACAAACAGTTGCAATCCTTTAACGGTTTAATATGCCAGCAAATTGCTAGAGAATATTTAGAGCTACAGCCCGCAAGCAAACAGATTTAATATAATGAAGCTGCCAATTCATAATTGATAGGCCTCTTGGCCCGGCTACAAAACATCAATCGCTTGTCAGGCAATTATTGCGAAATTCCACAGTGTACCATCAATTTTAACAGTCACTGTGTGATAGATGTCACCGACCACAAAATGATAAAGGTAATCAATATGTTGTTGAGTAATTTTCTTTTTTTGTTGTGTCCCAAATTGTTATACAAAAAACTCGTTGCCTACTTTTTGGCGCACGCTTATGAATTTGTTATTAAAAACTTGTTAAAATGAACAATTAGTGTATGTAGCTTTAGTTTTATTTTGTTTTTTTTTTTTTGCAGTGCTGCTCAATTGTTGTTTGTTTGCTTGTTGTATTGGCTTTGCCATTGTGTGGCTTATCAATAAAGCAAATTGAATTTGGTGCGGTGCAAAAAGTGTCACTCAGTTCGATCAAGATAAATGTCAACGCAACAACAGGCAATGAACAAATAGAAGAGCAGAAAAAAGAGCGACATAGCGAGCTGGAGAGAGTGCGCCGTTGGCCCATTGTCTGATGTTTGCCGAGCATTTGAAATGGGCAAATTAAATTAATGTGTTGGCTTGTCTGCCAGTCGGCTGCTTTGATAAATGAAAAGGTTTGCTTTTATTGCTAGCTACAAACTTAGAACGTACTAACCTTTGACCCAACGGACATCAGGTTATCTTATGTAAGTTGATAATTTGTACCGCTTGCTTTGCTGCTTAACAAAATGTAGACATATCCCTAGCAGATAGCTCTGATTGTTGCTGCCAGCTTTTGTAGCTTATTATTTATCAACTCCATTGTTCTCCCCACATGCCTTAAGCTTGGCAGGCTCTAAATGTGAAGCGGGCATAGGAAAATGATTTATTAGACGCCTTGCCTTGACGGGCAGCATTGTGACAAATATAAAACTGTAGCCACAACAACAAATTGAGGTACAGTTTAGAATGCATTGCTAAGCAGCCAAGGCTTAATTGTAGTAATGTTAAGAATCTCAATGTCAAATTTAGTAGACACTTGCTTATAATATATTCCACACTTAAGTGGAGTGCAGACTTAATGCTCCAAAACTGAAACTGATAGAAACTGCTTCGTTTTATATCCGGAACCATTTAGAACTACGCAAAGCTACCAACCCAAAGATTTATTAACAACAGACTTGATTGCAAAATTTTAATCAAATATGTTTAACAAACAATAAATGTTTAAATGTGACACACCAATTTATTTTGAGACAAGTTGCTTTTTCAGTATTTATTATAATAAAATTGTATTATATATTAATATCATATAATTTGATTTGCTTTCCTCTGTACAGCGTTTTATACATACTATACATACGTTTATTTTCTTCCCGACAAAACAAAAACTAACAACAAAAAAAAAAACTGCAACTTGCTAGCTTAACAACACATTTAAACAAGTTTTGTTTTCACTTTATTCCTTTGTGCATTTCAAGTTCAATTCCATCTATAATTTTAATATATTTTTCATTATTTATTTTAAAAGTCTCCGCATTAACCCTTTAGGTTGCCTTTAATGGCATCTTAAAATTTGTGAGCAATTTTAAAGCCAAATTAATAAGCGCAGCGCCTATGGGCGGTGTTTTTGTTGTTAACTGTAGACGTGTCTGCACTTTCATGTGCCCCCCTCACGCCCGCTTGCACGCTGGTGGCACGACTGTCCCTGACATTTTTCACTTTGGCTAAAAATTGCAATGTCATTGTTGCGAGATAGCGACGCGAGCGGGCGGGGTGCGCATACAAAAAGCATGTGGCTAGTAATTCATTACCCAGACCAGCAACACCAACACACACACACGCACACACACATTGATACACGAAACAATTGCACATGGCCGCCGACGCCATTTAATGTGCAAACAAAAGGCGTTGGTACAGCAAAATGCCAACCAAAAAAAAAAGCAAAAAAAAAAAAGAAACTATAGAAAAAAATATTATGAAGTATTTGTAAACTGCAGACGCCGCACAATAGCAATGAGCGAATGAAGAGATAGAGTGAAAGAGAGAGAGAGAGAGAGAGCGCACATACAAAAAGAAAACGCCGCTCTATGCTAAAAGTTAAAATAACGAACGATAATTAATGGAATGACAACATAAAGCTGGCAACAATTTCAACAGTTAGCAATGCACAGGCGTTAGTTACGCCCCTAGGACGCGCCGCTGCTGCTGCGTGTGAATATTTATCGAATGCTGGCCGCGAAAAAATGCTCAAGCGGAAGCCACACCAATGCGACTATGTGTGTGTATGTGTGTGTGTGGGGCAAGCGGAAATGCATTGTTATACGCGCAATTTCATTTGGATATTTATTATGCGAGCAGCAGCAGCAGCAGCAAATTGAAGTGCAATAGCCTGGGACTCGGACTCAGTCTCAGGCTTTTAATAAATGCAAAAATAAGCAAAATGATGAATTAAGAAAATTCTCTGAATTGCACCCCAAGCACAAATTGCAAAATGAAATTCAAGCGCATTCGCACTCGAGTCTTTAACACTTTTTTGCTTAAATTCGTTGCAGCTTCTAAGCGCTGCTGCTTTAAAAAACAATTTCCTCTAACATGCATAAATATTGCTGTAGTTGCAAGTATTAGTTTGCAACATCATTAGAGTGCAACAATTGTCTATGTGTGTGTGGGTTTGTGGCGCTACACAGATTTCATCAGCAAGCTGCTGCCGCACAACATTTTCAATTTGCTAACAACAGCAGGTGTATTGGCAGCCTTGGGTGTACAGCAGCAGTTCTTGTTGGGTGGCTGGCTGGCTCGGTTGGGGGTGGCTGGGTGGTTAGTGTGGTAAGCGCACTAGCAGCACCGCGAGGCATTTCCAAACCGAAAACAGGCGAACGCGATGACGTTGTAGACATTGTGGTTGCACTTATAATACATGTTTTTGTTTTTGTTTTTGCTTTTATTTTTGTAGTTTTCTGCTGCTGCTGATGATGATGAGAAAATTGTTTTTGAAAAATACAAGGAACAGGCATTGCCATGCGCACATATGTTTAAATGTAGAGCTAAGTAAGTTTATATGTTAAGTTAAGCAAAAAACACAAATTGCTGTGCAAAATGTTTGAGCTTGTATTGCTATCCCTATAGGATAATTTGGCGGCTCTCATGTGAAGCTTTCAAGCTATTCATTCATTTACTTATAAAAATGTATTGTTCAAAAAGTTTTATTTAATTTTTATATTTATTTATTTAATCTCTGCTAATGACAGTCAGCGGTAAATAAAAATTATAAAAAGTTAGTTAATCACATTAGACATTTTTTAAAAAATAAAACAAAAATGTTTAAAAAAATGCTCACAATGAGACTGTTAAGCATCAAAATACAATTAAAATAATCATATAGACTGTAAAATTTAAATTATTAAACACGTAATTGTAACAATTGATAATTGCACTTTATTTAGATAAAGATAAATATGTGTGTTGTTTTGTTAGACAATTGTGTTGACACTAATAATATCAAATATACATAAAAAAGCGAACACATTTTTATTATCAACTGCTATGATACAAACTAATGTTTATTATTTTTGATTTCTTTTTGTATAAATCACAATTCCACAACTAAATACGTGTTAAAAGCGACGCATATTAAATTGAATAAAAATAAAACAAATTAGTTGTCTAGATTAACATAATAAACATGCATATATTGCAAATTTTCAGCTGCATCAATAAAATATTTGATTTCCATGATGTAGCGGAAACGGAAGTGCCCGGCAGCTATGCGCACTGATCTGACTTTAATGCCAGCCAGTTATAAATGCCAAGCTGCTGTAGTTTGGCTAAAAAGGCAAGAAATTGTCTGTAGCTGAAGTCCTGCTGCACATCATCAGGCAAGCGCCTGTGATACTGAGCGAGATGATGATAGATGAAAGGACGTGGCTTCGACTGCTTGATGCGAAAGAATGCGAACAGCTGCTTACAAGCCTGAGAGCCATCATCAAAGAGCAGCACTTTGTTTAGTTGGCTGTGGTTAAAGGCAAAGTAAATAATAACAAGTTAAGCTAAAATGAAGTGCGCACCAAATCTGCTTAATAGACTGCTTAAGCTCTGGCAGTTCAGTTAAAGGCTTCAGCTGCGACTCAACTGTGCCACGCTGCAGATTCTTGAGCAGCTTGTATGGCAGCAGATCCAAGTGCAGCTTCTGCAGCAATGCCAGAGCGTGCACCAGACGCGCCTGCCAATTGTGATTAAGCCAACGCACCGCTGCAAAGAAAATCTCTTGCTCGCTGTTGACCTTTATATGCTCAGAGCCCAGCAGCTGCTGCACTTGCTCAAGCGGCAGCTCTACGTATTGCTTGCTTGCCACAAGCGTTAGGAAGAAGTAACGTATATGCTGCAGCATGGCCAAGTGCAAGCCTGGGTTGGGCAACGTGTGCGCCAAGCGCCGCGCCTCGCAGCTTATCCAAAATGCCTGCTCCTCCTCGAACTGCTGAGGCGTGTCCAAGCAAAACCAAATCTTGGCCACCAAATACTCCAGCTGCAACACATGCGCGGCTGCCAGCAGCTCCAGTATATGCTCACGCTGCAGTGGCGCGTTTGGCTGCAACATCCAAGCTGCCACAAGCTGCAAACCGCGCATTGTCAGCCTCTGCTCCGGCAACAGCAGTTCACGCTGCCCAAGCTTCCACTCATGCAGCACATATGGCGAATAGCAGTAGCAACGCAGCCGATTACAGCTGCAGCGCTCAGTGCCCAAGCATAAAGTCAAATCATTGGCATCCTGCTGCTCCCAGGACGTTAACAGCAGCGTTAGCGGCGCTTCAGCTTTGCGCAACTGCAGCTTCTTTTCCTTAATCTCCCAATTCAGCAGCTCGCGTCCATCCTTATAGCAAGCCAAGCTACGGCGTGGTATGCACGGCTCTGGAGCCAGCACCTCAACACAAACTTCACTATTCGCATTTGACATTTTCTAAAACGAAGACTATAAAAATTTGTGTATATCAGGAAATAAAAATTTGACAAGCTAATAATTAAATAAAAATATATAAAGTTAATGATCAACAGTTTCTGCTCTCTAACTTATCGGGCTTCAAAATATTTATTTATAAAAAAAAATAGTGTGCTAAGTATTTAAAATATATTTAAAACCAATGCTGCGAACTAGAACTTTAATATCTTTGAAGTTATTTATTCGATTGCGATTATTTAAAAGAGAATTGTGGGCGCTGCTATTTTTATTTATTATTCTCTTGTCTGATACACAATTTTTACAACAGCCACAGCTTATAAAAATGACAAAGTGAATCAAAATACTATAAGCTCATGTCTCTAAATCTTATATCACTTATCCGTCAGTCTGGCTTTTGATATACAATATATGGTAGGTACGTACCTTTATTTATGTACATATGTATGTGTGAAGCTGCCATTGGCTTTGGCCAATTAGACGCACAATGGTCCCCAAATTATGCAACATGGCGCGACAAATTCAATTTGCTATGCCCCAAACACGTGCCCACAACAGCGCGCACGCCAATACAGACACACAATAAGACAGAGAAAGAGAGAGAGAGAGAGAGAGAGAGAGTGGCAGACTGTAGCAGCAGCCACAGCCGCAGCAATGAGAGACTGAGAGACACGTCGAAACTTGTTCAAAAATCCCTGGAGAAATTAGTTTGATTTATGTTGAGTTTCCGGTGAAAATAAATTGCCGAGTTTACAGCACTCGGACACGGACACGGTATGCGGGCATTGCCAACGCATAATTGATAATGCCATCGGCGTACCAGGCTACTAAACTTTAGCCATGACTAAGGCGTGGGCGAGGGAGGGAGCTCCCCTCAAATTGTCACTTGCTTTTGGTGGCAACAAAATCGTGACTCATTAGAGCTTGACAAAACAACAAGGAAAATATATAAACCATATGCAGCTAAACAATGTTGCTTAGGCTAATCAATAATGTAAACTCTTTTCATACGATTTGCTTTAATTTGAAAATGAAATTCCGATTAAAAAGCTTTGGCCCAATAGTGTCAGTCAAATGCGGTCAACTGACGAGGCTAAAAATCAAAATGAACAAATGGAAAAACCTCAGAATCAATTAATTTTATTGGCTCTATTTACTATTTGCTTTTTCCTTTTGCTGTTCCACAAAACTGAAATGTCATTGGAGTGAACAACGAACATACAAACATAGGTAACTATATTTACATGCATTGCTATGTTGAGGTTTAGTGTATAACACATAAGAAGCAGCTAAACTATAGCAAGTAAATTGCCTTTACTTGCAATAAAAATATTCAAGGAAAGAGCATTTGGCATTTCTGTGTGCTCCTTAGTTAGTTTGCCATGTGGTTGCTTGTTCGACATTGACTGAACTGCATGGGATTAAAAGTTGTGCAGAGCTAGCCAAAACATACACACACAATCACATATATGTACATATACGTAGGGCATATTATACATAAAAAGCGACACACCTTTGTGGCAGAGGGCAGCGTCCGGTTACGTTACGTTACGTGTAAACTGCAGCTTAGTGTGAGAAATTAAAGTCACGTAGCTGCTAGTGTGCAAATTTTTTTTCTTTCTTCGCTTGCTCCCTTGATTCTTTTTGTCGTTTGCCGCTTTGTCGTTTTATGTGCCGTTATTTGGTTATGTGTGGTAAATTTAATTTTTGTTTAGTAGCCGCACTCTGATGTTATGCTGATTAAATTTAGCTGACATTTACGTGATTTCAATACGCAATTGATGCCGGCTTACGTCAAAAGCAATACCATACGGGGTTAGAACCCAAAAACTTTTAATTAGTTTAGTACACGCTCTCGCAGTCACTTCACTCAATAGACCATATGCCGTCCATATTGCTATTCATTTTGTTTACACTTTGAAATCAGCTTGCTATTTACAGATGCAATGATAAGTCCCACTGGGGCCTCAATGCCTGTTTGCTTGACAAGCAAACAGAAAATTGTTGCTTTACTTAGGCGATGATTATCGCTACCTGGTGCTGGGAGCGAGCCTATGGACGGCTATAAACGGCTTTGGCCCTTTGCCTTTCACGCCTTGCAATTAACTTGGAGCTGTCGCTGGAGCTGTCAGCAAGTCTGTGCGAAAGGTGAAAAAGTTGCAGCCAAATCAAATGTGCCAAATCGCGTGACTGTCAGCCAAGTAAGAAACCGAACCAAAGCGTAGCGTAGTAACCAAAAAAGAAAAATAATTCAAATAAAAATAAAAGCAATTTAAAAGTAGTTACAACGAATTGCAAATACCTCACAACTTAAACCAAGTTCGCTTAGCGCGTAGTGTATTCAAGTTTCGGGCCAACTTCGTTTGAAATATTTGTGTGTGGTTGGCACAGAGCCCAATTTAATAGTTTTCGATTTGTTGAAAGCAAATGCCAAAGCATAGAAAATAAATTGTCACAAAATGCTGGCCAGCCAACTCGAGTCTGGCGGTAACTGGCGGTAACCGCATAAAAGACGCTGTCTATGCTGCTGCCTGCACAAAAGTTTTATGTCAAGACTCTCAACACAGAGCAGCACTCAACTCCTTGGGCCTTATCTTTATCAGTTGAAGAAAAGCACAACGCACTGTCCTCTGTCCTCGTTGTCGTGCTCCTTGTCCTTGTCATCGTCACATATCGAATGCCTTTGCACCGCAAAAAGTTCGACGGCTTGGACTTCGACTGTGCATTTGGAAACAAACTCTTGCCACAGTCCGAGAGCATCCGATTTGGCCAGCAGCCCACAAAACTGGTTGACTTCGAGTGGAGTTTGTAAATAAGTTGGGCGCGCGCATTACGCAAGAAAGTAGGAAATTTTCAATTGAATTCATTTGTTTGCGACTGCAGCAGCCAAGTAGATAATTATCTACGCAACTCAGTCATACTATTAAAAGCAACGACTGGCAATGACTGGCGTTTTATAAATGCTGCTCATAAAATCGCATAAAAGCGCATAAAGTGTCATTTTAGCAGCATAGTTCTTGGGTCGTCACTGGCTTGTAACTCGTTGTAAATATGCTCAACATGCACTCAATGAATGAAATGTGTGCACAATGTTGAAAATACAGTGGCACATTCTTCCTTCCCAAAGCCGAAACCCCAAAAAGGCGCCCGCAAAAGGTCACATGTTGCTGTAATTGTTGTTGTTGTTGTTGTTGTTGCGCATACGCCTGGTATGCCCTGAGCAGCGCTGCTGTTGCTTGTAGTACAACTTCCGCTTATATGGACACCACTACAACATGATAAATTGATGCTGCCGGCTTTAAAAGTTCAAAGAAAACAGAATACAAGCTTTTAAACAAAAATGCCAAGAATGCTCAAGACAAACACATAAAGTTATTGGCCACTGCTTGCACTATTATGGCAAAAAATTTAAGTAATTTACATACAATAACTCAACTCAATGGTTGAGTGCTTATCAACCGACTTAAACAAAGTGAGACAAAAAAAAACATGATATCATTTAAATTAAATAGAATATGGCTTTTTATCAACCGTTGATTTCGAAATGTAACAGCCAAAATAAACTTATTCAACACTTATTTTTAATGATACTAATAATAGTGCTGCAAACTTAGCTAATTTCCAGCGAGATTTGGCTTTTTTTATGACAGCACTTCTGCTGTCGCACGAATGTTATCGTTATCGAAAAGTTAAATGTAGAATACACAAAACTTATCAGACAGTAAACAACAAATTGACAAAAATGAGAGTAATTGGAAATTTCATTTCAGTATTAGGTAAGTAATTTAACTACACGCTAATACGTTCAAGCAAGTGACAATGCATTTTTATTGGCAGCCCTGTTTGCGACGAACAGCACAGCTTTTCTGAGTCCCTTGGATTTCTTTGGATTTATTCCCAAAAATAATACAGAACCTGCATTGAATTTACGTGGACAATGTGTATATTGCTTCGAATCTTATGTGCTCCTGGCTGATAAGCAGTGTGCGCTCGGAGATGAGTATATGGTGCAGCTGGAACAGTCAACTGCACCGCGTAAGCCTCCCATTATGGTCAAGTGCTTGCAGCCAACTGAGGAGGAATTGAAGGAAAAGGATACCCCACAGCTGCTTGTCATGGCATCAAATCAGGATATTGTTAATCTACTCAAGCCCATTGGCAATGCGACCAAGAGACATGAGCCTGGAAGCTGTGTGCTTGTACACTTCTGCTCACCCACTAGCTTGGAATGCGCCAATGTGGCCAGTTTAGTAAATGTATTGCCGCATATGTTCCCAACGATGCCTGTGGCCTATATAGATGCGTATAAGTTCTCACGCTTCAACGCAGAGTTTGGCATAGTGTCGCTACCTACTTTGATGGTCTTCCATCAAGGCAGACCAATGATACAATACGATCCAGTATCTACGGAAATGGTGAGCATACGGCGCTTTATGAGACGTCACACCAATGTGCAAGTTGTGGAAGTCAAGAACATCGACCCTGAGCTTTATAAAAAGGCCTTGGAAGGACCACTGAGTAGTCAACAAGTGTGGCAACGAGACTATTACTTGGGTCTGTCCTGGGGATTCATACTTATTTGCTTGGCCAACTATATGCGACGCACACGTTTCTGGAAGCAATTGGTGGAGATGGTGCAGCGCAATTGGCGCGAATCCGAGGAAACTCAAATAGATGTTGTGAACTAACCAAAGCGGGTCAATGGGCGGGCATGATTTAGAATATAATTAGTTAATCAATCGTTTACGCTTTAGAATACTGTGTGTATTGTAATTTTCTTTAATTAAATTCACATAAACGTTACTTATGACTTACAAATTACAAATATTTTATTTTGGGGGGAGTTTATATTTATATATATATATTTTCGTTTTTTTTTTTTTAGCGTTTAAAGTGTAGGAGCTGCTGCGACTTCAACAAATTGAGTGCTCAACTCTTTAGTTTTTATAGCTTCCGTTCTTGCGGCAACAAGTAAAGCTTAAAAAAATTCTCACGTTTAACTTAAAAATATTCCATTTGCAAATTTTAGTTTTAGATTTAATATAACTAAAAATTTTCTTGTCTCTTAGTTGAGTGTGGTGCGTGTGTATGTACGTAGGGGTGGGGTAGGGGGGATGTGAACAGTTTGCCTGTCATTCTAAAGTTGCTAACGATATCTTAAGTTTTATTCAAACAGATTCGCTCACAGTTGTGGGGATTAATATAATTGGATTTTTGAGCAATGCATCTCAAAAATACAACTGAGCGAATCTGTAGCTAACAGCAGCTAAATGTAAATTACAAATTAAATGTGTGTGTGAGTAGATTTGTTTGCGTGTGTGTGTGTGTTTGTTAAATCAATTGCAGGACATTGCAATTGTAGCTTCAACAAACAAAAGTGTATATGTGTATTGCCTCCACGTAGGTATGTCCATTCTCAAATATATAGAGTACTCTATTGTTTATTTCGCTTGGCTGATTTGGTGCGCGGTTCGGTGTCCTCCTGATCGACTTCCCTACTGTCCTGTGAGTGCTGCTGCTGCTGTTGTTGATGGTGATGCTTCAAACGATGTTGTCGGCGTGCAGCAGCTGAATTCGCTCCATAGGCATGTCGATTCACGCTAAGGAAAACAAATTGTATTAACAAATGATTGTATAATGCAAACAAATACTTAGAAGTTAACAAATACGTAAAAAATGATGACAACATAAAAGATTTATTATAGATATAATAATTAACCATTCGTACATAGCCAATTCGAACGAAAGTTGTAAAATTGTTAACTGATGAAGAGAGAGAGAGAGAGAGAGAGAGAGAGAGAGAGCGAGCGATCGAGCGTGTGTAAAGATGAGAGAGCTTATTAATTATTAAGTGCGATGAAAGAGAGTGATAAAAAGAGCAAGGAACACAAGCTGGATGAGGTTGACTAGCGGGCTGGCATAAAGTTCAGTCTTGACGTAACGTGACGTATAAGTGGGTACGTAGTTAAAGCGACGCAATACATCGACGCAGCAGCAACAGCAACAACAATGTTAAAAATTTTGATAAACGTCGTTTCGTAGTGTCGCAGACAATATGCTATACAATATATATACAATATGCATATATATATATATAGATAATATATATGTATATAGGTGTGTGTGTGCAGGGAGACGTAGAGACCAATTGTACGTTGGTAATATAGCGTAGCGTAGTATAACATAACGTAACGATGATTGTTGATGATGTTGGTTAAAGAAACAAAACAATAACATAATGATTTTTGTTTTCAAAGCTAAGGAAATAAAGCTTTGACGTTCGAACTTTGGGTATGTTGTTATATTTGGTTACGGCTAAGCATACGTAGTACGTAACATGCTATTTACGTATGTACGTTGTCAAGCTGAGTCTATAATTTGTAATATAAACTATATATTATATGTAAGTAGGCATTAGGCAGTAGTTCTTGTTGAGCATACTATTATGTACATATGATGTAGTTGTGTTTGGCGATCGGTCTTACACGTAACTATGTGGGCGGCCACGTAACGTAATGATGCGCAGCAGTAACGGGCAGCATTTGACAGCCATCGCAGCGCAGTAGCAGAGAGAAAGAGAAGAGAGGGGGAGAATTTCGTGTGCAGCGTAACGGATGTTGGTTGGTTGGTTGATTGTTAGTTAGTAGTGTAGTAGGATTACGTTAACGTTGCGCGGCTAGGAGGGGTTGCTTTTGATTGCGGTTCATACACGTGATGTGATTCCAGTATAGAATTATATTGTTAATTGTTCTTTTGATGAAATTATTACGTGATTATTGTACAAATTTAGTTCACTACTTGCGATAGCAACGTGAATTGTATAAACGCCAATCTCTATATATTGGAATAATTATATATATTATTGGTAGAGAGAGGAGAGAGAAATAGAGTGAGTTGTTAATAGAGAGAAATCAGTTGTAAATATACATGTGTATTCGCTTGCTTCACGTAATTAAAGCTCAACAGTTTGTTTTTACAGCCAAATAACGTAACAATTCAACGTAGATAATATTCGTTGGTGAATTTTGTCAACAGTGATTGCTTTAAACTAACTGAACTGACGGTAATATATTTTCAAAATTTTCTCAAGTTTGTTGCTTTTCTTGTGGTGGTGGTTGTTGTTGTTGTTGGTATGCGAACAAACCTTGGCGAGCCGGCAATGCTGTGACTAGCGCTGGAAACGGTGGCCAACGGCGAAGATGAGGGCGTGCGCAAGGGACGACGGGGCGTGGCCAAATGTGCACCGTTACGCAAATAGGCGCGACGCGCTGCAGCGGAGTTGCCGATGCCCAAATAGTTGTTGTTGTTGTTGTTTGTAAGATCGTACACTGTGGGCGATGTTGCTGTTGTTGCTGTTGTCGTAGCGGCGCGACGTGTTGGTGATGTTGTTGTTGTTATTATTGCTGCTGCGTCAGTATCGCTGCTGTGGTTGTTGTTGTTGTCGTCGTCGTAGTATGGAATCAATTCGAAGAAAAGTTGAAAGAGAAGTTACAACAACAAAAACATTGCATGTGTTTGTAAAATGTGTTACATGGGTAGTAGTAGTACTTAGAGCGTAGAATTCCTTACGTAACGTAACGCGAATGGTTTGTGAGATGCATTAAACAAATTATTCGGAAATTATATTCAAAGAAAAAATTTAATTTGAATTGAAAGCAATAGAAAAACAATAAGAATCGATTTGAAATTGTTGGTGATTTGAAAAATTTGCCGCCTACCTCAAGCAATTGTTCGCGGTATTGATATTGATTTGATTCGAGTGTGCAGATTATTACTTTTTTTTTTTTTTAATTTGCTTTTCTTAGTCGTTAACGTTGTTAGTAATGGTAAAAGCAGAAATTTTAAATACATTTATATGCAATTGCATTTCGACTCTCTGATATATATCGTATTTATATAGTTAGTAAAATATATACTGTATGTACTTTGCTTGATTTAGTAATTATTATATCTGCAAGTAAATACAAACGTTTTAATTTAGCAAGCGTTAATGTTATGTTCTTGTTGTTGTTATAAAGCCTAACTCATCCAAAAAGCATTTCATATGGATATGCGCTGCTCGCCTGGGCAAGCCATATCCAGTATGGAAGCAGACAATAGAACGCGTAACCTGCAAAGCTCAAACTGCTTATGGGCTCACCTGTTCGGCGGCTGTGCCGTTGGCTGTCCTGGCAAGGCTGGCAATTGACGACCAATGCGAGTTGGCTCTTGGATAACGCAATCATCGTCGTCATCGTCGTCCAACGGCTCAATGGTAACTGTCGAAGTGGTCGGACGTGCAGCACATATGGCCTGCATGCCATGATTTCCATTGCCACGTGGCATTACGCCACGTGTGGCACGTGTTGTGAACTCGCGATTGAACTGCTCCGCCTCTTCCTCATCCAAATTGATAAACTCCTGACGCTCCTCCAGTTGGCCAGAGCGCAGATCCTGTTCCTTTTCAATAATGTGAGCACGCTCGCCAATGTGATGTCCAATGGCCATTTTCTTCATGCCAGTGCGTGAGTCCTGCACGGTCTTGCGAGTCTCACGCACTCCGCCTGGTCCAGTTTTGGTGCTGGTGCTGGCCTGATAGATCTGTGGACGTCCATCGGGACCGGATGACATGGTCATCACGGTGCTTTGGCAAAATGAAGCGCCATTGTTAGCGCCAATGTCTGCAACAAAACTTGATTAGTTTAGTTTTATAATTTTATCAATGTGCACTAACCGGCATTAAGCAAACGATTGAAATTGGGCATTGCTGGAAAGCCAAACAGTCCACCACCCATGGGCATCATGGCCTGTTGGTTACGATCCATCAATGCGTTCTGCTGAAAGCCCGGATCAAATGGCGATGCGCCCAGCATATTGAATGGATCCGGCATAAAGGTGTTCATCAGACGATTCATGGAACGCATTTGCATATTCATAGCGTTCATGTGATGGTTCATGTGATTGCTGCAAAACAACAAAGAATAAAGTTAAATTTTATAAAAATAAGCACAAACAAACTTTAAATCCATGTCGGGTTCAGTGTGTTTTTTCTTTCGTACAGAATTTCGTTTACGTTTCATAATTTAAACTAAAGGGAGATTCGAAAATATTTCTACAGCCAACTGTCGTCAGTTGAAAATGTGAAATTCGTGACTTACTTTAAAATTGTTAGTTACTTGACAGCTGACACTGAATTTCTAAAGTATTTACGTTGACAATTCTTTTACGTATATTCAATCAATTCATATCGATTGCAAATATGCATATTGCATTAGGTTTTCTGTATTAACGTCACTGTTTGTTCGAAGCTACCAGAAATGAAGTGCATACATGTGTTTGTATGTATGTATGTGGGCAAGCAAACATTTGAGCCACCCTGTGCTCGTTACTTGCTGCTCACATTTGTTCAGCGGAGCGCTAGCGCACACCTGGCAAAATTGATTTACTTATCTTTTAATTTAACATGGCACAGCTAATTGTTAGCATGGCCGCACTAGTATATTATAAACATTTTTGCACTTTTCTTTACTTTTTCTGCACACCCCAAAACATCAATAAATACATATATATGTGTACATACATATATACGCAGCCCTTTGACAACCACTACGAATACTACAATTGCAATTTTATAGTTTTCATAGTTGAACTTACTTCATCAATCCGAGATCGTCGTCGAAATCACCCATTAATGCACCGAATAGTGACATCTTTGTTATTGTTTATGCTCTTGGAATTCTTATAATACTTTTTAAAATCTTTACTTTTTAGACTTTTGCTCTTTTCACATTATCTGCTAGAGATGTAATGAATGGCAAAAACTACCGATAGAAACCACTATAGCCAAAAACATCGATAGTTAGCTAGTTAGTTAACACGACAGATTTAGTTATCGAAACAACAGCAGCTGTTAATTTTTAACATTTTTAAATATCTGTTAAAATATTTTTTTTTTTAAGCATAATAATAATGGAATAATAAATAATAAAATATTTATACAAGCAGTAAACTAGTTTTGAATGTTCAGTTAATATATTTATGATTAAAGGGTATAACTATTTGTTCGTTGGCTATTATTATTAGCTCTTAGTTTGAATATTTTCAGAGCACACTATAGATAGGGCTCTGCCTTCTCTTCAATCCAGGCGGTGTAATGCATAACGCTGGTGTAAACTCCAGGAAAACCTTCACGTGCACAGCCCACGCCCCAGGAAACAATTCCAACCAACACTTCATCGACAGTTAAAGGACCACCTGAGTCTCCTTGGCAAGCGTCCTTGCCACCTTCATGCACACCCGCGCATAACATTTCATCGGTAATGGCGTAGTTCTTAGTCAGATATTGAGCACCACATGTTTTTGGATCCGCAATTTCCACCTCAACTGCACGGAGCAGAGCAGGCAATGCCTCATCAGCTTCAGTGCGCTTGCCCCAGCCGCTAACCATAGCGTGAGTGCCAGCCACAGGAATATCCAAAGCCAATGGTATAGGCTGAACGAGGTCGGAGTAGACAAGTGGCTCCTTGGTAATAATCATGCCTATATCATTGATGTGGGTCTTCTTATTGTAGCCGCTGTGAGGGATTAGCTTGGACACATGTACGCCCTGTTCATCCAGATCCGCAATAGAGTTCTGTCCCGCCACAATGCGTATGTAGGAGGCGAAGCGTCCTTTGATGCAATGAGCTGCCGTCAGCACCACATGGGGCGCATAAATGCTGCCACCGCAGATGTGTAGCAACATATAAGTTTCGAGACGCACAGACACTTGGTAAGGATAGTTGGCAATATCCGCCTCCGTGCCGCCCACAATGTGCGTGCTAATGGAGGCGCTACTAGCCAAGGCGACCAGCAGTCCCAGGCCTAGCGTAATTAATTCCGGGCGCGACAACATAACGAGAATTACAATGTTTTCAAATGATTGGAACACTGCTCTTATATAGCACCGAGCTTATCGTTGCCTTAGCCGTACCCTGAAATCGCTTTAAGCATTGGAAAAATTTAAAAATAGTATCGGATTTCAATAAAGAAATTCTCTGATATTATAAAGTTTATGTCGGCTAATTTTTTATATCCATTATAAACAAGGCTGTCGGTAGCCTTCTAAGAGAAATTCTAGCCGTTAACGATAAGTCATTTACGATACGTATGTATTACCACTTAATCGATATTACGTCTAAAACCTTTATACCCCAAATAGGTGAGTCATGTTTAATGCTTGGGCTGCACTTTGATTTCTTATGAAAATGTCTACGACTAATGTAATCATATTTAATAGAAAAAAATTACCTGAAAGTGTCTGTAGATTAAAATCGGTGTCGCGCGACAAAGATTTATATTTGCTATATCATGCTAAAGTTGTTAAAAATGTTTGTTGCCACAATTCACGATACGCTTGAAAA